>NC_142582.1:96258952-96383952 GCF_965207765.1 Zootoca vivipara | reverse complement strand
GGGGATGTCCCAAGACTCAGATGCATCCACTTCCATGCATGCAAACATGTGCACATGTGAAACAGCAAACAGAGCTGATAATTTATGGGTTTGCAGGGGTATGCCTACAAATCTACCTGGTGGCTTAATAAGTTTTAGAAATGGCACATAAAACTGTAACATTAACAGCTGGATTTTATTTATTACTTAGCTATTAAATAAACATCTCCTTACTCCTTAGATTCTAGTCAAATAAAAATACATCAAATCACAAAATACAAATTCATTCAAATAAAGCACAATATAAAAAGCCCTAAGCAGAAATAAGCAGAAAGCCCCATTGAAATTCAGCTTCTTAAACTGTTGCCTCTGATCCCTGAAATTTCCCTGAAATATTTTACACTGGTAGGTTTTCATGGGCAGCGGATTCTAAAGGGGATTTGATCTGGGAGTTAAAAGTTTGAAAATTGTAGTTTCTGTTTTATGTGATTTAGATAGCTATCTACTGTATGTTTTTGGAGTTTCATTGTGTCCTGGAATGCTGTGCAATCAAGGGCAGGATATAAATTGAAGAAATAAAATAACATAAAGGGGACCACCATAAAGAAATCCCTGTTCCACATCTCAATTGATCTTAATGACTGACTTGCTCATAAATGGAGAACAGAATTTACATGTGGGTAAGTGTATTTGGAGTTGGGATATTAGTATTTTCTTACTAAATTACATGGGGAAAGGGATATATGATTTGTCTGAAGTATTTGGATAGATTAATCTAGCAATTTACTTTCCTTTTACTGTACTTTCTTATTTTGCCTCATTTATAGTTTTGCACTTGCTCTGGATCTTTTTAGAATAGTTTCCAGAAGTGTTATTGGAAACTGACATTACATTAAACACACATTTAATACATTTAACGTATACTTTACCCAAAATATAACCAACCTAACTTCAACATTCTGTTTTTAATTATTAGTATAATTTCCTAGATTACAACCAGAAGAAAAAGGAGAGTTGTTTTCTCTCAATTGTACTGAGATTTTTTTTATCATGTAAATATAGCCCAATACCTATGTAAACCACTCTTGGGTGCCAATTGTCTCATTATTAAAAACAACAGCCTAGAATTGCTTTTTAAAAACCTATTTTGTAAGCACATTTTAAAATGCTCCCACTGTTTGACGGCAAGCTAGGCAACATTGGTTTTCTGCAAAAAGGGTTAAATAGATGTGAATGAATACAGAAATAAGGCTTTTAATATTCTGCAAATATTAACAAAGAAAAATGATAATGTTGAGTTAATGTGGGTTAAGGATGAAATGAAAATAAATTTTTCTGATTGCTAAGTGTTGACACTTTTTTGGCTAGTCCCTCAAATCTTTTTTCTTTTCTTTTTTCAAGGCTGTGTAATTACAGAAGGCTTTTCCCCTCCTTCCCCCTCCTGCTTTGAGCCCACATTAGTAATGACCCTTTCACTGCTTCAAAAACCACTAATAGTCTTCAGCAAAGGCAAGAAAAATGAACAGGATAAATTGGAATCCACAGTCAGTAATTTGCATCATATGAGGCTGCTTTGGCCACTCACACTCATTCCTGGCCATCAATCCTTTGCTGTCAGGTGCTGCACTCTGCCACCATGATAAATACTCCTCCTAACACTCTGATTCGTCCAAACAATGTAATTGTCCTCTATTCTCCTCTTGGTAATGGAGATAATGAATGACTGCACAAACAAGAAGGATTGCTCATCACAGACACAGGGGTGGTTTCAAGCTGAAAAGCCTTGAGTACAAATTTTAATTGACTGAAAATCAGGGCTGGACAAAAAGATGGAAAGAACAGTCTATATTTTCTTACTAGCTTATTTCTTTTTCCGTTATAAAGAGACTGTTTTCTCCTAAGGAAGCATCTTCTAGGAATATTCAATACAAGGAGCACCTATACATGATATGGCTTAAGAAATAAGGTATAAAAATGGTTCTTTGTAAAATGGCTTATTGTCTTGGTATTAAAATATGATATCCTTCTTTTACTAGGCAACTGTTAAAATTGAACTACGGTAGTTGCCTTCTGTGCATAATAGTAGCAGGGACAATACTTTTTCATTAAAATGGAAAGATGGTATGTGGAGTCTCTGTCCTAAATGTACAAGGAAGGCTAAGTATTTTCATGGCATTTCCTTATAATAAGTAGATCTGTACAGAATCACAGCCATAGCATCACAAACAAATATTGAACTAAACCAAGAATGATGGCAGGAAGGTTGCAGTCAACAAATAGTATGCTACGTTGGTGTAGTATATCTATTTGAAACTAGGTACATACTTGGGATAGAATTCTAAAACTAGCAAATCATTGAGGAAACAGCTAAACCCACATTGGGTCGAGTGATTCTCTTTGCTTTCAGTAGGGTAACTACTGTGCTTCAGATCAACAAACAGTACAATGAAATTATAGAAATTCAGCCCTCTCAAATGGCCCTTATTATTCTCAATTAAGAGTGAAGAACAATATAGCAACAACCTCAACTTACATGGCATTATATATTTGCAAGTTTCCCCCTTTTTAATGTTATGGCTTTTTAAACATGAAGTGGATTGTTTATCTGAAAGCGTTCTGGCAGGCCACCACCATATTTCTAAAATTAAATAAAGGATTTGAAAACAATCAGCATTTCGAGCAGTTCAGACCACAGCAATATGTTTCAGATTAATTTACAAATATATGTATATATTTAAGACTAAACTACAGAACTAGAAAATTCCTACTAGTTAGTCTATAACATGCCTTCTAACACTTTATTAGAACAGACATCATATTGAAATAATAAACATGGGAGGCTTTCATTTCTTCTTTGATCTATATTACTAAATGTCTAACTGGCTCAAATTTAAAATAAACTCTGGGATGTTTGCAGTTAGAAACTGGAAGGAGACCACAAGGCATAATTTGTTGTCACTTTTCATATTGTCTGACTAAAAGTGTAGTTTAGTCTATGCATTACTGGGTACAGTGCAATGCTCATCCAGTCAATCACACGGTGGCTAAATACTCTTGTACTAATACAAGAGTAAAGTACGTAGTGGAAAGCAACAGTGACAGATTTCTTTCTCAGTATGGAATGATACAGAAGTGAAGGCATGGATCACAGCTCTATATGTTCCCCAAATCACACTAAACACATAGCAGGCAAGTAGCATCAGACTATGTAGACATGGTGCAGGGCAAGCAATACGCAGAAAGACACACAGAAGTAAGCCGCCAGCCAGATGAGCAAGACAAGAAATTATTATTAATAATAATAATAGTAGTAGTAGTAGTAGCATAGCTGCCAAGTTATCCCTTTTTTACAGGGATTTTCCCTTATGCTGAATAGGCTTCCTCGCGAGAAAAGCGAAAACTTGGCAGCTATGAGTAGTAGTAGTAGTAATAGTATCACCCAAATATTCCGATTGGCAGACACCTCATGGTCTCCAGGCCTACTGGTGTATCTCTAAAAGGTAAAGGCAAAGGTACAGCTTCCAGGTCATGTGGCCAGCATGACTAAGCCACTTCTGGCGAACCAGAGCAGCACACAGAAACATCTGTTTACCTTCCCACCAGAGTGGTACCTATTTATCTACTTGTACTTTGACATGCAGGAGCTGGGACTGAACAACGGGAGCTCACCCCTCTAAAGCCATTATTAATTCAAGTAGGAATGAGTCCTTCTAAAGGCTGCTGTTACGACTGAGTTTGGAAAGCACAAAGTTTGGCCTAAGCTTCTGATGTAACCTTACCATGATCCCCTCCCACTCTCAACAGCCACAACATGTCCTGGAAGATGCCAGTGAGGCAGAAACCCTGCAGATGAAGAATAACAAAAGCAAGGAGGGAGGAGCCTCATATCCTCACAGTATTGGCAAAGAAGGAAGAGAGATGGAAGCTCCTTGCACAGCACAGCCTGGCATCCCCAATCCACTCTGCAACTTTCTGCCATAGAGATGAATAGAACCAAATCACTTTTATGGCAGAACATAAACCAGGGGAACAGGGAACCTCTGCAGCAGTCAGCAGCAGCCTAAAGGGCCAGCAAGCTGCGGGTAGCCACTTTACTATTTTCTCACAGCACCCTGGAATGATACACCGTCAGAAGTGTTGTGAGAAATTTAAGCTGCCTGATATGCTTGGAGCACTGGGGATGGGTTCTTAGGCAGACATCAGCGAAGGGGTCTGATGAGGTGCTGACACCCCTGCACCTACCCAAAGAGGCCAATCTGCTTCTGGTTTTGCTACCTTTCCGTTTAAAAACTATTAAAGCGGCTTGCAACAAGACAAATAAAATAATATAAAAACACACAGATTTCAATAGGGAAGGGTATAAAGAAATCAACAACTTAATAGGCCAAGCACCTGCCAAAATAAAATGGCCACAAAATAATGGAAAACCATCAGGTAGGCCTCCTTAAACATAGATTTCCACAGCCCACGTGGAGCAAAAAGTCCCTCTGTAGTAATAGGTAATTATACAGTTAAATATTTTCTCCAATTATTATGGGTTGGAGTTAAGACTCTTCCCTGTAGCTTTAGCTTGTTCTTGTAGTTACCTAGCTGTGCTTTAGCCTGTGAATCCATAAACAGCCGCTTGTTCTGGGCCTGCAAAGTAACCTAGTCTTATATTAAATAAATAAGAACGTAACACTTTCTCCAGTTCAGGCGTTTGTAGAACACATAGGACAGTCTCTCCAGTATATCTTGATGAATGAGCAGGCTCATACAGGAGGTGACAGTCCTTTAGATATCCCAGTATTAAGCTGTTGAGGACATCAGAACACATGATCACCAGCACCTTGAATTGGACATGGTAATGAACGAAGCCAGTGAAGCCCTTTTAAATGAGGAACTACATGTGCCAAATACAGTGGTACGAACTTAATTCGTTCCGGAGGTCCGTTCTTAACCCGAAACCCTTCTTAACCTGAGGCACGCTTTTGCTAATGGGGCCTCCTGCTGCCGCTGTGCCGCCGGGGCACGATTTCTGTTCTTATCCTGGGGCAAAGTTCGCAACCCGAAGCAACTACTTCCGGGTTAGTGGAGTTTGTAACCCAAAGCATTTGTAACCCAAGGTACCACTGTAAATGGCTCTGGTCAAAACTCTAGCTGCTGCAATCTGAACTACTTGAAGTTTCCAGAGATTTTTCTAAGGTAGTCAAACATACAGCACATTGTAGCTATCCCACTGCTCATCTAGTTCTTCATTTTCCCTGCTGGGTTTTAGAATCTGAAGAGGGGAGGAAATGATGAGCACTGTAAGCAAGGACTGGGGGTGGGGTAGGGGGACAGAAAAGTCTTGCCACTTCTGGGCTGTTACCATGGCTTTCTGGGGTGAGGGCCTCTCCCTGCTTAGTCTGTTCACAATTCACAGGCCCTGTCTACCAGGCTTTGCTGTCAGTCCCAGGCACTTGGATAGTGTGCATGGAATCTTGCTCAGCTTTGAAAATATAAAGGAAGGTCCCCCCCCCTATTCTATAGTATACACCATGTAATCACCACAGTATGTTTTTACATGCCTAAAAAATTAAATGTTTGCATTTAGCCTGAATATTTCAGGTAAATGAGACTACTAATAATTCCAAATCACATGCATGGTTGCCCTATTTAAGTTTGTTTTAAGGTGCGGGTTAACTGTGTGTGTATATGTGTGTGTATATTTTCCTGAAAGTGTGTGTATATGAAATTCCAGATGGGATTGGTTTATTCAGTTATAGAAAGCCCAACATTCAGTGGGGAGCACAGAAAAAAAAGAGTTTATGATCAAAGCAAAAGGATCTAAGTGTTCGTTTTTAGGAAGGTTTTGAATTCAAAATATTTTGGATTTCTATTTCCAAAACTAGTTCCACTGAAAAACATTGGTGCCATTCTTTACAGAGCAAGGGAAACACAGACAGCAGTAGGGGGAAAAATTGATTGTAGCATAAATATATGACCTCTAGTTTTAAATATTTAGCTCCACTAGTAGGTACTTTGTGCTAGAGTGCGAAAAGCTATAAAGCATCTCTTGTAGGAAACATCTCTTGTTGTATCTCTTGTAGGAAAAACAGGTTGCCACAACTGTCTCTGTAAAATACTTTTCTGCTTTTGTTGGGCAAGCTAAATGACGGATGTCTTTCCATGTCTCCAACTTTCTCTCACTACAGTCCTTATTGTTGTACAGTCATGTGCTCATGCATCAGCTAATTCATTCAAACAATGTAACAGGACAGGGACTATCTCCAAAAGAGTTTCCAGATGGGAAAGGAATGATAATTTAGTTCACAGTATTTGCAAATAAAAACAAATCTAAGATGTTTTATGTCTTTCCCTCTTCTGCTTTCTTTTATGCACAGACAAGAACACAGACAAATCTTAACTCTAATCAAGCAGTTGCTCCTACCTGCTGGGAAGATAGAGAGATGTTATTGTTATGACTTTGTTAATTACTTGGGAGGTGTCAGACACTGTGGTGAGGAGCAGCAGTATAATCAGAACTTGGATAGACATCCAGGAATAGATAGCCAGAGGGAACACTGGATCACTGCTGATTCAACAGAAACACTCAATCTTCATTTATATTCTTTTGGATTGGATTTACCACTGATGCAGCTACAATGGAGATACAGCACAGACACTTTTTCTTGGTAGATCTCCTTAGAACTCTAGAGATGCTCCCAGAGTCTCTGGAACCAAGTACCAAATCTACATGGGACGCAGGTGGCGCTGTGGGTTAAACCACAGAGCCTAGGGCTTGCCAATCAGAAGGTTGGTGGTTCGAATCCCCGCGGCGGGGTGAGCTCCCGTTGCTTGGTCCCAGCTCCTGCCAACCTAGCAATTCTAAAGCACGTCAAAGTGCAAGTAGATAAATAGGTACTGCTACAACGGGAAGGTAAATGGCGTTTCCGTGTGCTACTCTGGTTCGCCAGAAGCGGCTTTGTCATGCTGGCCACATGACCTGGAAGCTGTACGCCGGCTCCCTTGGCCAATAACGCAAGATGAGCTCTGCAACCCCAAAGTCGGTCATCACTGGACGTAATGGTCAGGGGTCCCTTTACCTTTACCTTACCAAATCTACAACAAGGACAGGGATGTAGCTAGTTGCTTTGATATGTGTACTGGAAACTTCCAGCTTTTAGCCTTTAAAGAGGGTTCAGAAGCTTCAGTTAAGCTAGAGTGGTGACCAAATTACTTACTGGAGTAACCCTCCAAGTGTCCCTATTTTCCAGGGATTTCCCTGATTTAGAGAAGCTGTCCCAGTTTCCAATTTGATCCCAGAATATCCCACTTTTCTTTAGGATGTCCCTGCAGTGGACCCTCCGGATACGAACTTAATTCGTCCCGGGGGTCCGTACTCACCCCAAAAAGTCCGTATCCAGAGGTGCGGATTCTGCGCACGCGTGAAGCACACAGAGTGCTTCTGTGCATGCGCACACGGCGAAACCCAGAATTATACACTTCCGGGTTTGCCACGTTCATAACTCGAAATTACGTTACCCGAAGGTAATGTAACCCAAGGTACAACTGTATTTTCATTGAAGAAATATTGGAGGGTATGAGGTACAGATAGTGTATACCATCTATACGATATTGGTTTCCAGTCAGTTTCTAGGCACAATGCATATTACTGTTTTGACCTTTAGAGCCCTAAAGCAAGATGGGCTAATCTTTTTTTTGGCCTGAGGGCCACATTTACCCTTCTCCAATGGCCACATGCCAGTTGTGGATATGGACAAAAGTGCATGTGGCTACCCCACACAGACACTCAGCAATGTGTGCAGGTCAACTGAGAGTGGTTATCATAATCGCAACAACTAATTGATCTAAAGACTGGATAGCAAACTATCTGCCTCTCCATCATGGCTCTGTGCTCCTATTACCTCAAAGTCTTGTCTACTTAAAAGTTTGTTGGGGTTTTGGCTACCAACTTGGGATGGCTTTAGAAGAGGATTAGACAAATTCATGAACTACTAGCCATGATGACCATGTACTGCCTTCACTGTCAGAGGCGGTATGTGTCTCTTGAATATCTGCTGGGAATCACGAGGAGAGTGCTGTTGTTCTCAGGATGTTGAAATAGATTGGCCTTTGCCCTGATTCAGTATGGTTCAGAACCATTAGTGCTTCATATATTCTTATGGTGTTGATTTTAGTGTAAGATTTCACAATGATTCTATTGTGGTGGAGTCTCCTTCTTTGGAGGTCTTTAAGCAGAGGCTTGACAGCCATATGTCAAGAATGCTTGATGGTGTTTCCTGTTTGGCAGGGGGTTGGACTGGATGGCCCTTGTGGTCTCTTCCAACTCTATGATTCTATGATACTAAAATGCGTTCATTTCCTTCCACTTTCAGTTAAATCTTACATATTGCTTATTGAAATATTTTAATTTTGTGATGTTCCTGTTTCTCATTTTAAAACTATAAATTCTTCTCACATTATTTAACTTTCACTTGTCTGACCACATTTCTATTTAATTTGCTCTTTATTGGCTTGCTTTCCATTTTGCATCGCTTTCCATTTTGCATGAATAATGCTTCATGAAATGTTGTCTGAATTTGATAAAAAAAACATTCATATTAATGTTATATTCTGCAAGAGGCCTCTCCGATTTCTGAGGAGCAACCATGGGTTACTTATAGACTAAAAAAGAGCAACTATATCAGGATCGAGGATTAACATACAAGCATGAAGGTAAGATTTGGAATTGTCATTTTAGATTTATGTCAAAAATTGTGTTTGGATGATCCAACTATCCAAAGTTACACTTACAAGAGTAATACTGTATATACTTAAATCAGTATCAGTATTATTTACCTTTGTTCACTAAATCTAAACATTATACATTATTGTACATTATATTGTAATGGTAAATACTCTGGCATTCATCCTTACCTATAACTCAGTCTACAAGTTTAAATTAGTATTATTTTAAAAAATTCTTTTATTTAACTATTATATTAACACGCAACCAAACTTGTAAGTCTCTGCAACTATGCTTGTAATTTTTTTTCTTTTGAAATGTAAAAATCAATAAAAATAATTTCAAATGAAACACAAAAGTAAGATAAATATGTAACTGGGTGAAAAAAAGGAAGCTAAGGCTTTAAATGGCTACAAGACCCCCATGATATTTGAAACCACAGATTTCTGAACACTTTTCAACACATTCAGTCATGGTTTGGGATCAAATGTAGCAGCTAGTTCTCATTAGATGTCTTAATTTGTTTGCTGAAGCTGCAATTTATCATTTGGTAACCACAGAAGCGGCTTAGTCATGCTGGCCACATGTCTGCGGACTGTCTGCAGACAAACGTCGGCTCCCTCGGCCAGTAAAGCGAGATGAGCACCGCAACCCCGGAATCGTTCACAACTGGACTTAACTGTGAGGTGTCCTTTACATTTTTAACCACAAGTAAGTACATGTTTCATCTGCACATTAGATCTGGTGCAGAAGAAATGTGAGTAATGCTGTTTAATAGACCAATTCAGACTTATGATTCCAAACTGCTACATCAAGAAACTAAATTTGTCACAAAATCTGATGATCACTAAACAGAGATAGTAAACCAAAATAAATTATTTGTCTCTAAACAACCATTGAAAGCTGCCTACAACTCTCAGTTAGACCCTATCAGGGTGGCAGAGCTTTTCAACCTATAGGCCCTGTCAAAGGTTAGCATATATAGAACTGCTGTTTATTGTAATTGGAGGCAGCCATTCATTTATCTTAAGGAAGGTTCTTTCCAATCATATGATCAGAGATTTTCTAACTGCAGATGCCAGCAACTGAGCCAAGATCGGACACATGCAAAGAAGTGCTCCACCAATGAGCTATGGTCTCACTTCACAAGCCCTCAGAGACAGGTTAAATGAATAAAAACGTATGATGATTCAATTGTGGTCTGAAATCCTTTAACGGCCAGGTATTGAACATGGAGTCTTTTGCATGCCAGTCATGTGCTTCAACATTCAGCTGTGAGTTGTCCCTACTGTACAAGGAAGGTTTTAGAAATATCAATGATCTTGATGCACAGTAGCAGTTGGAGAGTTAGCGTCACTTTTGACAACAAATATTCTTCCCCCTCTTTTTTTTTAGCTGATGGGGCAAGAATTTTATTTGCAAGTTGGAGAAGATTTTGGATCACCATCTGCAGCTGAATATATATCAGCTCACATCTTGACTAAAATTGCAAGCAATGTTACGTGAGTCTTCTAATACAAACACATACCCATTCACTTATCATACGTGATGTACAAACATCTGCAAAATGTTAAAAAAAAACTTTTAAAAAGGAGAGGGAAAGCTCCTTTCAAAGATTCATCTGGCAGCTGGCCCACACAAAACTGTAACAGAGCTGCCTATTCTCCTAGTAAAGACTTCTAATTTGCATATTTAAATAAGTGCATGATTGCAATTGTCCATTGCCTATCACTGAGGTTACCTATCCAATTGAAAAAACAAGGCTCATATTATCCTCCCCATTCTGACCATGCATATTGCAACTATGTTGTTACAGTCCATTTGTATCCAACTCTATCTTCTCTGAATTTTAATTATCACCACCTCATCAGATAGATTAAGAGGTAGCAATTGAAGGACAGCTAGTGATTACACAAATAATTATGTATTTCAAAGTGTGCAAAATCTGGATCAGCAATATTATTTGGAAGTGTCCTTTGGCTTTTGTAGAAAAAGGGTCACATTATAAGGTTCTTGAGATTTGTCTCTTCATTGTAACTGCTGTTTATTATTATTCAACATTAGTCTGGTTCTAAACATCAAAGTATTGATAAAGGAAAATAACACATGCAAGGTTTACAAGCATTATATCTATGTTATACACTTCCTAGCAGTCCTTATTTGAGTTGCCTATTAGACTGAAAGTTTGGGGAACAGAGATCAGCCATTATAAATTTGTGCCTAAATACACTAACAACAACAACAACAACAACAACAACAACAATTTATTATTTATACCCCATCCATCTGGCTGGGTTTCCCCAGCCATTCTGGGCGGTTTCCAACAGAAGATTAAAAGAATTGATTAGAGATTAAAAGCCTCCCTAAACAGGGCTGTCTTCAGATGTCTTCTAAAAATCTGGTAGCTCTTTTTCTCTTTGACATCTGATGGGAGGGCGTTTCACAGGGTAGACGCCACTACCGAGAAGGCCCTCTGCCTGCTTCCCTGCAACTTGACTTCTCGCAACGTGAAAACCACCAGAAGGCCCTCGGTGCTGGACCTCAGTGTCCGGGCAGAACGATGGGAGTGGAGATGCTCCATTAGGTATACTGGACCGAGGCCATTTAGGGCTTTAAAGGTCAGCACTAACACTTTGAATTGTGTTTGGAAACATACTGGGAGCCAATGTAGATCTTTCGTTCCTGCAACATATTGAATACCGTGTTTCTCATATTATAAGACACGTCTTATATTTATTTTTTCCTCAAAAAAACACACTATGGCTTATTTTCAAGGGATGTCTTATTTTTTTCCTCCTCCTCCTGCCGCAGCCGGCATTGCTACTGCACCTATCACTATGTCTTATTTTCGGGGTATGGCTTATATTCCTTGAATGCTTAAAAATCCTGTATGGCTTATTTTATGGGTATGTCTTAAAATATGAGAAACAGGGTACTAGAGCTCAGTTCTAGATGAAGTATATTATTATTATTATTATTATTATTATTAAAATTTGCATACCGTCCTTCACTCAAAGATCACAGGGCAATTCATCACATAAAAATTAAAAATGAGAACACAAAATACATAATAAAAATAGAAACAAACCAATGCGCACCCCCCCCCGGTTAAGATCTGTGCAAAAGAGAGGTTCTGTGCAAATGAGCTGTTTTAAAAATAAAAATACGAAAACATGCCTTCAGGAACAACCAATGGGAAAAGGCAATGTACATCCTTTTTTTGCAGCTGATGGAAACAAAATAGAAGCAGGGTGTGTGGTGAAAACAGCAGCTAGTGAAATGTGATGTAAAAAAAGCTCACTCACACAATGTGTTTCAGTGTGTCCACAGTTGGGTAACATGCAATTTTATATGGGATTTTCTTCCCTTATCCAATTATCCATGGATTGGGGGAATCTGCAGTTAGCAGGGTTGGTGGTGGCTGCCACTTGAACGAAGACATTGTGTGGACACCACAAAAAGCAACAACAGACACACAAGCAGCTTTAAGTCCATATTAAACTCCAATGTGGATGAGCCCTGACTTAAATATAGCTTTTACAATAAAGAAATCCTATTTCCCATCCAACCTATGAATAAGTCACATCCTCTATAAATGCATGACTTTAAAAGAAAGTTAATACTTCTTATAAATGATATCAACAAAATTCATTTAATTTGAATCAACAGAACTTTGTTCAGAGGAAATATGTTTAAGGTGGAAAATGGGGGCATTGAAACAAGTAAATTCAATTTTTGTGTGTGTGTTTGAATTTTAGAGACATAAAATATTTTACCTTTTCTTTTTTTGCAGCTGAGTGTGTGGGGAAATGACATAAACATATTGTACAGTGAGAGGAGCAGGGGTGCTCAAATGAACATTCTGCCTCCAGGCCTCTAAGTCTTTAAAAAGCCCTTAGTCCTTACATCATCCACCTGTGTTGTCCTCAGTTTTCCCTCAGCACGTGTGTGTGTGTGTGTGTGTGTGTGTGTGTGTGTGTGTGTATCCTCAACAGCCACTATTGAGAACAATGGATCTTTATCTGCTATATACACTTTTCAAAATTAGGCATTGTTAAACTTTTAAATACATTCTTAAAGTTTTAAAATATGCTTTTATTTTTAAATGTATTGTTTTTGCTACTTTGCTGTGTGCTGCTCTAGCCTCATTTGGCAGGAAGGGTGCAATAGAAATTTAACAAATAATAATGGTGAAATAATACATGCAAACTTCATCAAAATGCAGTTTATAAAAGATTGGTTTCATATGTCAGGGAGGGTTTTGTGTGTGCTAACTTTCCGCCTCACCACCACAAAAGTGAAACAACTTTCATGCAAATGACACTTAGGAAGTCATTAGTATAACAGAAATCATCTAATTTTGCAAACAGAAAATCAAAGTGTTTGATAATATTCTGTCCGTAGCTGCTGCAGAATAGGGGCAGGCCAGGAACTTCTGTCTCAAAATGCTCCATAAATCAAGTATGATACTACAGGTGCAAAAAAGGGAAGCATTTGTTTGCTGCAAAACAAGGGGAAGCATTAGTCCTCTCTGCATTCCAAGAAAGACAAGTGACAATACCAGGGATGCACTCTAGGTTCATAAAAACAAAACAAAAACAAAAACAAGAATACATTCCAGGGGCAATTGGAATAATATCGGAAGCGAAACTACAGAGTCCATGAAAGGCAGGAAAGTTCTGGATAATAGCAGAGAGGAGAACAGTTGGCACTAAAGAAAGGTTATACTGCATTGTCAATTTTAAATAAATAATTGGAGCAAATTCCCTCCAGTCTAGTAGGACCTTTAAAGACTCTACTTTAAGGAGAATGATTCAATCACATTAAACATTTACCACTACAGTGGCTAACAGGTTAAGTTAAAACTGAAAAGCCCCTGGCTCAAAATGTCACCTCTGCCAAAAGCCCCATGTGTGGCTTTAGATAAGCAATTATACGTGAATCTCAACTTGCCCCCCACCCTTAGCTGCTAGACTGGGATAATATTAGTGAACTGCCTTACATGTTTGTTGTAAGGTTTACAGATAAAATGCACATGATGTTATTTGGTAACTAAAGTGTTATATAAATGTGGAGCACCATTTCATTTCTAATCTGCAATTTGGTGTTTTATTCCTTTTAAGACTGCAACACAAAATACACAAAGTGTCATTCTTCTGTGCCTGGTTTATTAGATCGGGCTAGTGCAAGGGTCCCCAAACTAAGGCCCGGGGGCCGCATGCGGCCCAATCACCTTCTAAATCCGGCCCGCGGACGGTCCAGGAATCAGCATGTTTTTACATAAGTAGAATGTGTCCTTTTCTTTAAAATGCATCTCTGGGTTATTTGTGGGGCCTGCCTGGTGTTTTTACATGAGTAGAATGTGTCCTTTTATTTAAAATGCATCTTTGGGTTATTTGTGGGGCATAGGAATTCGTTCATCCCCCCCCCCCCAAAAAATATAGTTTGGCCCCCCACAAGGTCTGAGGGACAGTGGACTGCTGAAAAAGTTTGCTGACCCCTGGGCTAGTGTTCCTGAGTTGTATGATGTTATAATTGTCTTCAAGAATATTAAATCAGAATAAAATGTTTGATTCCTTAGCACTACAAGGCATGTTTGGCTTCCAGATGTGATCTACATGCACTTCTATAGTTCCTGCTCTCTACCTAGCCTTCAGGCAATTGGAATCCATCGGTACTGAACACCGGAAGCTAGTCCCCTAGGCACCAACACACATGTGAGACACAGTTTCTTGACGCCTTGTGCTTGGTGTCATTCTATACCAGGCATAGGCAACCTTCGGCCCTCCAGATCTTTTGGCCTACAACTCCCATGATCCCTAGCTAACAGGACCAGTGGTCAGGGATGATGGGAATTGTAGTCCAAAGTATCTGGAGGGCCGAAGGCTGCCTATGCCTGTTCTATACAAACACAGAATGGGGTTCCCTCCATAGCAACAGAATGCTGGTTAGGCAGGGTTCCTGTCTGCTGAAGAAGTCCTATGCATGTGTATTTCACATGTACTTGCACAGAACCCTTCAAAGTGATACTTAACATGCAATGTTATAAGAACCTGAGTGATGTTGTCATCCAGATTAGTGCCCACATTTTCACTGCCCGGCTTCATGCATTAAGTACCCATAGGGTACTTGAGGCATACTTATGGTAGGGATTGTGTCAGCAATCCCCTCTCACTCATCAATGTGAGTGCCCAGGAGTGTCCTTTTTAATCTGGCAAATGCCGTATGCTAAGGAAGTGGCCGAGGCCTGCACTTCCACATTGGCCTTTGCAGTATAATGTGGTTTCCCTGAAGTTTATGCCTCTTGTATTCATAATAGACTTTCATCCAAGCTTGCTTTGTTGGTAACTTTTACACTGCTGGGTAACAGTTCTGAGGTGGTAACAAACAGCTTCAGTGCTTGTGTCAGGAGAAATAAAACTGTTATTATTTAAAACACTTCAAAGGCCACACTTGAACTCCACAGCTCTGCAGAGTTGTCGTGAATAAAAAACAACAACCAGGCTGTAGAACACCAGGCTGCCCCCTCAACAATAAGCTGTCTTCTCTCCAACTTACTTTTGGATTCCTGCCAGTTGCCCATTTGCTTTACACCATCAATTTATATTCACTGAGATGGTGTAAGGTTCTAGAACAGAAATTATTATCAAATTTGCCTGCCAAACATATGAGCAGAAAAAGCTGGTCTTTCAGAGGCCTTTGTGTACAATCCAAGGACCCAATTCTGTAAATACTTTCTGCTAAGTATTCAGTACTTTTAAAGACTCAGTTTTTTACCTGCTAGTAAAAAACTAAAAGCAAAGTCAGATGTTCTTACCTTCATCATTTTAAGTTGTTACACTAGCACCTTTTTTAAAAAAAGAAAACTCCAGATGGGTAAAATGCAACAGAATTAGTTAGCATTTTGGGCACTATACTTTTATTTTATTTTTGTACACTAACTGTTTGCCAACATTTATTATCAGTTACAAAATGTGCTATTGTTTTAACAAGTTGCACACTAGACGAGGTATACTGAGAATACCTCACATGTTTTATATGGAGCAATAGCCCCTCTGTGTCTGAGGTGAATCTGAATTCTCTTCAAAATGTGGGGAGTCTTTTGCACTTTAATGAAAAACGTCTGTCCTGTAAGAATGGCAGGTTTCAGTGGAACTGTGTGATTATGAGTTTGAAGGGATTTACTCCTAGGTAAGTGAGCATAGGATTTCAGGTTAAGCATGCAGCTTCATCATCTGAGAGAAGAGATCAGACACAGAAATGGCCAAAGACAGAGCAGAATTTAGCTGGCCATAAGCCAAAACCACTTCCCAAGCCATTTTCCTCCCAGTAGGTTCTGAGATTAGATATAACCTCCAACACCCGCTACACACACACACACACACACACACACACACACACACACACGAAGAAAAACACCTGTGGAGAAGTGGTTTCAAGGGGAAGTGAATGCAGGAGAATAATTCAGCACCACATTCTGTGCTTTAGTTTGCCCCCACACTACTTTAGTAAAATTTTAGCAGGCAGGGCATGCCACCATGAACTGTAATTAAAGCACAAGGTGAACATCAGATTGTACTAGAAACGGCAGACTCCAAAAAGTTGTGGAAGACTGTGAACTTATGCTCAAAAAATGCATTTAGGATGGCAAAAGCTGCTGCAACTGAGAAGGGAATGTAGAATGTTTCATATAATGAAGATGGAGTTTCTGTGAGTATGCTAAATGCACTCTGGGCAAATGCTCAGGGAAGAAAATCCCAAGAAGATGGAAATACAGGTGAACAAAGAACTGCATACGAGCCAAAATCCTAGGGGCCATGGGGGCTATGGCACCCACAAAGTATTTGAGGGGGCCAGGCCCCCACAAAGTTGATTGGCATTCCCATTCAAATGGTGTGTGTGCACTGCATCATTTGATCTATTGTGCAGGGCAGGGCTTACCTGGACCCCCACAATATTTTATTCAAGTTGGCACTCCTGAAGAACTGAATAGGCTTGGATTCAGTAAGCAAAAATCTCAGCACCAGAAGAAGGAAGATTTAACTTACAGATGTTAATGCTGTGAGGAGGCTGTTGCATATATAAGCAGTGTCCAGCAATGGAGAAATGTAGTCTATGTAACAAACACACTTTATTAAAGCATGCATCCAGTCTAAGAGAGATCAGAAGACAGTTCAATAGAGGCAAGCAGATACCTCTCCACTCCACTGATATAACTCTTCAACACAAGTGTATGTACCCCGTGTTTCTCATATTATAAGACACGTCTTAAATTTATTTTTTCCTCAAAAAAACCCACTATGGCTTATTTTCAAGGGATGTCTTATTTTTTTCCTCCTCCTCCTCCTGCCGCGGCCGGCATTGCTGCTGCGCCTATCACTATGTCTTATTTTCGGGGTATGGCTTATATTCCTTGAATGCTTAAAAATCCTGCTATGGCTTATTTTATGGGTATGTCTTAAAATATGAGAAACAGGGTACTAAAACAAGGAGGCAGTGCTGGGAATGAAAATCTGCCATTCAGGAACTATTAAGCTAAACTGAAGGTCTTCACACTGAACACATATGCCTGTACAAGCAGGATAGATAATAAATATGATGTTGCACTGATGAAGCCAAACAGGCCAATGGTACATGGTCTGTGTAGGTTTCTTCGGTACTTCAAATAATTTAAATGCCTTTGTGACATTTGGAATAATTGGAAAGGGGGTGGATTAGTCATTCATCAGTGGTGGTCTGATGGATTCCTGGTGGAAATAGCGTAAATGTCATTTTCCTACCAGGGATCCTAGTAACAGTCAAGTCTCTGATGTGGAAGTAGACCCAAAGCCATGACCTCTATTTTCCCTATGCTACAAGATTTCTTATCTCTGGTATTGCATCCATAGCAAGGATGTAACCTGTCAGATGTTGTTGTTCTACAGTTGCTATAATCCCTGCATTGGCTACTCTGGCTAGGGCTGATGAAAGCTGGAATCCAACAACCTCTGGAGGGGCACAGGTTCCAGTTCTCTGAGTTATAGTCTCTCATGCCAAGGATGAGAGGGGGAATGCAGTCACAATGGGAGTTAGCTACAGAGAGATGTGTTTGCATGTGTGACATACCTATCTAGTGAAAAAGTTGTGGACAACAGTCACAATCTAGATCAGGCATCAGCAACCTCCGGCCCATGGAGGCCATTTATCCAGCCCATGGGCCGCCCGTGAACCAAGCTGCCCGTTCGGCAAGTCCTCCGCGCGCTGCGGTAAACCGGCACGGCACGGCGACTCGCCGAGCAGTGCCCAAAATCGCTTCTGTGCATGCCTGCGGCTGCACAGAAGCGATTTCCGGTGCTGGCTGCCCATTTCCAAAATGCCTGTAGCGCCACCGGAAATGGCTTCTGCGCCTGTGCGGCCCATGTCCAGCTCACAGACGATAGTCCGTGGGAATCCTCCGGCCCAAGGGCAGAAAAGGTTGCCGACGCCTGATCTAGATGGACAAGTAAATGGACAAGTTAATTCATGAGAGGCATCAGTAGTTTTGTATCATACCAGTTCCTATAACATCGGTAAATATAGTTCTGGAGTCTTGGAAGATAATTTTAGGTTACAATGTTGAAGGAGTGGCTCTTCAGAAATTCTACCCGTTCCATATTTAGGGCAAGCTAGACCAGTAGAGCTAAGGGTTTTCGGTATTTAAATAAGATAGTGGGAAAGAGCTTTAGATTTACTGTACACTGGGCAGCTTTGGGAGAAAGGCTGAGCTACGCAAACAAGAGAGGCTCCATTTGTGCTACAATGGAACCAAACTGATGGTTCTTAAAATAGTAGTAGTAGTACTGTAGTGGTAGTAGTAGTAGTAGTAATAAAGTTTGCAGAGCAGTTTTATAATTGACATGTAGAACAAAGTTGATAGTACCGGTAGAAGTATATGGGTGTGAGATAACCTCAGTTAGGGGTTATCTGAGTGTTCTGTGTCCTAAAAGAGAGGACAGGATAGATCTCAGTCCAATAGATGTTATTGACAAGTGAACCAAAACATTGGAGGATGAATCAATAGCAAAATCCCCATGAAAAGGACACATAAAGAACAATATAGAGAGGAGTGTGTGAGAGTGAGCTTGCATGCTATTGCTGGGATGTCTTAAAGCAAGATGGGTGAGTTCCAAAACCTACTATCAGAACAGAATGTATAGGAGGGATATCAGAAACCTGACAGAGAAGTGATAATCAATGGGATGCAATTATCCATAATTATAAAATTTACAGAAAATGTAGAGCAGATTGAAGTGGCAATGTTATTGCTTTATATGTCAGGGAGGCTATTGTATGCAATAAATTAGAAACCCATGGGTGAGTAAATTAAATCACAAAAATCCCCCTAATGAATGTTCCAATTGTAATCTTGAGGCGCGGAGCAAGGAGGCAGCCAAATAAACCCCAGTAGTCTTCTAATAATGTCTCTCAATTTACATTATTATGATTCAATGTTTTCTAGGGTCTAATATTTTGTCCTAAACATCCCTAGTCAGATAGCTTGATGGAAAATGCGAAAATGGTGAAAACAACTGTTGAGAAAAGCATCAGACTCAAACACAGATACGTATTTTGTACTGTCATTGACAGGCAGCACAATTAAAGCATGGAAATTGCTGAAGACCTGTTCTTCAACAGAAAAACCAGGAACATGAAGGGAAGAACCACAATGCAGTGCCCCAAATAACCTTTAAAGTTCAAGCTCATAAATTGCATAAGAGAGTGAAACAAAAATAGCTAAGAAAGAAAGTCGTGTGTATCACTGTATCAAAATTAAGTGACAAAGCATGATTGCAAACTGGTAACATGCGGGTGCAGAGAACTGAAATAAAGAGGTTACAGCTACATCTTATGAAGACTTCATCTCTTACAAATTTTGAAAGTCTTAATTTTGAAAGGTGAGAGGAAATACTAAGAAGTGGGGAATAGGGTGAGTCAGAAGCATCAGGAAGCAATCCAACATGCAAAGTGGGAGGGGGGGAATCAAGAAGTATAGTCACTTCTGGAGTGAAAGAATTCCAGAGAACAGTGTTAATAACCTGGGGCTAAAATGCTAAATGGCTAGAATGTTCACTTACTAAGTAAAAGGGGAGTTGCAAGGATTATAGGTATCCATGGAAACATGTGACTGTACTCTAAAGGCACCATCCTTATAAAAGAGAAGGTGGTTGGACACAGAAATGTGGGCAGGCTCTTAGTCCAGGAACTAGATTAGATACATAGCAAACCACCTTAATAAATAAATCTTTCATTCTGATAAAAGACTGCTTGCAGTTTCCTTCTAGTAGAGATTACAAAACCTTACACCACCTACCGACAGTCTTATCCTAAGCTTTCCTTGGAAGTAAATCCCACTGAGTCCAGAGGGATTTAGTTCCTAATAAGTGTGGTTAGAATTGTAGTGATGTGGCATGACCCTGCTTTGTTTACTCAAAAGTAAATCTACCGGTAATTGATTCAATGGGTCTTACTTCCAAATAAATGTACTTAGGATTTAATGCTGCAGTCCTAAGCATATTTAGGACTCAGTGGTACTATTTTCTGATTAATTTTAATATATTTTTAAGGGGGTGGAACCTGCACACATATTTTGCATGGATAGTTTTCATTTGTTTTGATGAAATTCTTATCATCAACTTAGTTCAGTTTTGCTGTTTGAGCATTTAACTTCTAGGATGGTGGGCTTGATTATTCCACAAACAAGTTTATATCTTGTACAGGACCCCAGAACCATGGAGACACTTATGTCTAAAAAGTAAAAGTTGTAGCTCTTACATTAAACAAACTCTGAGTATTGTGGACCTGAGAATTAGCATTCCCAAATGAGAATATTGCAAATTCCAAAATATAATAATCTTGTGAAGCATTACTAAAATGCTTTCTGTTTTTAACAGTTTAGCTTTAAAAACAGAGTGCCTCATATATTTGTGAAGGGAGCATTTTCTTTTGGACCTTCTGAAATTAGCATCCCCTACCTTGCCTTCCCCGGAAGTTGTCTTTAAAAATAGAGAATTAAGCTTTAATCATGAGAAGCAGAAGCAAATGGCAAAGGAACAGGCTCTGTGAATCAATATAACTGCCTCTGTGAAGCAAACTGTCCTTTAGTTCACAGCTATATAACTGTGACAATACACAAGGAACAAACACAAGGAACACTTCCAAATGTTCTTGTTTCAGCTCATGAAGGAAGGCTTCAGACTGCTTAAAAACTTGCCACCTGGTGGCTCAAATCATCCCCAGTGAAGCCTTTAGCCTTTAATTACTACCACCACCATTGGACTTAGGGAGCCCTTACATAAGACACAAACAGAAGTTCTCAAAACTCATGTACAAGAAATTGATTTAATTTCCCCATCTCCTTCTCTTGCTCCAGCCTAATACTACAGGATATCAGCTGGAACTAGCACTTGCTGTGGTTATGTAAGCATAAAGCAGCTCACACAACTGATTCTTCTCCTCCTCTTCCCTTTAGCATCCTGAAATGCCCCTCCAGAAGGTCAGGGGACCCTCCCAAGCAATGAAATTGTATCACATGGCACAGGGGGGGAAATGGGGAAGGAAGGTTTCCTCTGCTCATGCAACTATTGGATACAACAGTAAGTGCCACTTTGTCCCAAATATAGACAGAATCGGGACTTCAAAATAAATTTGTTTAGTATGAATAAAATACTATAAGCAGTGGATAAACAGCATGAGCCTATAGCTATAGTTATGAGTATGATTTACTCCCAAGTAAGTCTACACAGACAGCATGAACAGAAAATGGAATTCAATCTCCAACTGTGCCCAAAAATTCAGCCATGCAACTTATTCCTATGCAGGTATACTAGAAGCAAGGCAGACTAGAGTTTAATGGATTTACTTCCAGGTGAGAATGCAGAGGATTTCAGCTTAGTCATTGTAAGGTCATTCTTGCCAATTCAGATTCTTCCCTGATTATTATTCTCCATAGTAATAGACCACATGTAGTTCCACATACTACTACATTCACAAAGTGTGGTGGGGCTGTTTATGCCATTCTACCCTGTCAGCTTCATACCTAACTTTCGTGCACTGAGGTTGAATCTATGAAGCGCAATTCTTCATGCATTAATATTCAGCCAAACACTCAAAGAATCCCTCTTCACATTTTTCTGCTCAATGTGGACACTGGGAGTGGGGTTGGCATGTATGACCTCTTGCCTCCTCCACACTCCCCCTGCCCCTGCATGTCCTTTGGGGAATGAGGCACAGCAGAGACTGTGGTGTCTTTATGATATATGGTCTATTTACACATATATACAACCTGAGTCTACGATGAAGGGCTCCACAGCATTAACACCCCAAAGGGGCCTTGTTTCTCCCATAGTTGCAGCCTTCCATTCAAACAGAAATCAAAAATTGCTCTCAAACGTGGCCCCAACTCTCTCTCCAGCTTGCTGCTTTACCTCAAGGTCATATCATTTCACTCCAAACTTTGGCTTCATCCTTCTAGTTAATGGCAACTATGAGCTGGGGGGAGGGGCCTCACCCATTTGCCGTCTCATACAGAGCCCGTTTCCTTAATGGTCCATCACCCAGGCAATCATCTCAACACAGGAAGCTAGCCTGGCATATATGTTAACACTTGCTGGGTCCAGGGGTTAGAAGGATCTTGCACACAGCCTATTTCTTCCCCCTCAAACTCATAGCATTATTTATTTCCTTTATGAATCACTTCCTATGAGGCATGCCAAAGCGATTTACAATATATTGCAATCGAAAATCGATTTGAGTTATTCCTTAGACACCAATGAGAAACCTATATATTTCTGTCTTTGTCTCCATTTATGAAACATATGCAGTACAGTGGTACCTCAGTTTATGAACACAATTGGTTCCGGAAGTCTGTTCATAAACTGAAGCGTTCATAAACTGAAGCCAACTTTCCCATTGAAAGTAATGGAAAGTGGATTAATCTGTTCCAGACGGTCCGCGGAGTACTTAAACCGAAGCGTTCATAAACTGAAGCGAACTTTCCCATTGAAAGTAATGGAGAGTGGATTAATCCGTTCCAGACGGGTCTGCGGAGTACTCAACCTGAAACATACTTAACCCGAAGCATGGGTATAATTGGTTCCGGAAGTCCGTTCATAAACTGAAGCGTTCATAAACTGAAGCGAACTTTCCCATTGAAAGTAATGGAAAGTGAATTAATCCGTTCCAGATGGGTCCGCGACGTTCGTAAACCGAAAATTCGTAAACCGAGGTGTTCATAAACCGAGGTTCCACTGTATACTTAGGACGACAGCTTTAGATAAATGAAGATCAGGAATTGAGAACTTATGTATAGCACAGCATATTTGAGTTATATGCCAAAACAGAGTCCATCTTTTTAATTAAAAAAAGAAAAGAAAATTAAGAAAAAGGAGGGAAGATCAATTTATGACTTTATGAATGTTTATCAAAGAAAATCTATTCACACTGGCATCACAATTTCTTGCATGTCAATACAAGAGGCCATACTGATTTCTTCAGCACAGAGTAAGAAAGTGGTTCAATGGAGGCAATGGGTCTTCTAACTCTTGCCATTATTGCCTGTATCATAAATCCATAAAGGGGAAAGTATGGTGAAACCAGCTGGCAAGTTCAAATGAGAGATAAACATCAACACCTTTTTAATGACTTGTGTACACATTGTAAACCAGAGAATCTTTATACAAATAAACCAGATAAATCAAACATGAGGTGAGGATTAGAGAGAAGCAATTAAAGCTTTATGGTAAGGTTGATGTAGGAGGGACCTGTAACACATTAGAGCATATAAGAGAAAATGTGTTAATACATACTACAGTGTGTGCAGTTAAATTAATTAGGTTTTTATTAAAAAATATTCTAAAGCAATATGTTCATAGACAGGTAAGTTGCTAAAGCACATGGAATAAATAAACATTTAGATTACTTATTTATTAGAGGACTGGTGAAACTGGGAAGGGCAGAAAGAGAGATCAAACATTTTAAAAGACAGATGCGAAAAAATCATAGCTAATTTAGGTATTTTTAAGTTGATGGTTGCTCCAGGCTGGAGACAGAAAATAAAATGCATAATGAGATGAAAAACACCTACTAGGTTGTATTTCATTGACTACAGTTAGGGTCCACCAATCTTTTGACACATATTTGGAATTTTGAGAGAGGGTTGTGAACCCCTCAACTTCTGGTTGCTTCTCTTCCTTCCCTCCCTTGCAGCAAAAAGAGTGGGTGAATATGCAGACATACAGATATATTGTTTTTCTAAGATCTTCTTGAATTTGCATGATTTTATATGAGAGTCTATAAAACCCACCAGCAAACGAAAGCTTACAGTGGTAGACTATAAAGTAAAAAATCCAAATCCAGTGTTTCCCAGCACCACAAATCCACTGATTTAAGGAATGGATCCTCATCATTTTTACATAGGATGAGAACACCAGCAAATCATGGAACATATTTGCTTACACAAATGTGACCTATGATCTGATTATGGTTTTGAGTAGATCCCTTGTAAAAATTATGAGGATCCGTAAGGGACTTGTGCTTCAGGTTATATATTTGTACCACAGTGCCTCTTGAAAGCACCATTTCTGTGCTTTTTACAGTTTAGTCAATGGAGACAGTTCAGATCTGTGATTTGATGGTGGAGGGAACCTATGAAAAAGTCATGCAATTTCAAGAAGATTTGTTTTATTGGATTCAAGTTGTGTGTGCCTATGCTCTGTCCCAGTAGCTTGCAGAAGCAGTGTGGGTTGGACAGTAGTGTTTCCTGTTATTTGACACATATGTCAACAAAGGTAGATTGATGGGCCCAGATAATTTAAGACCTAGAAAATAATATCCAGCAACTTGTTATAAAGCTCAAGTTAAGAAGTAGTAGTCAGGGTCAGGTCTTACCTTTCCTGGTCCATCTAATGTTTTGAGAATCCTTATTCTTTAAACTGTGCTTAATATACCTCAAGTGTAACTCCATTACTTTTTACACTTTATTATACCAATTGCTCAACAAAACATACTAGCAGGAGGTCTGGTAATATATGTGAGGATGCTGTTTGCTATTTATAGTATGAAGAACTAGGGCCCCAAAATGTGTGTGTGTGTGTGTGTGTGTGTGTATTTAGTCGCTTGTTCTGGCAATAGCAGACTTTCCTTTATGCATCTCCAAAGCAATAAGAACTTAGAATTTTGCCATCATAAAACAGAATGCTTTTAAGTCTTTCCCAAGGGAAACAGTATATGCATAGTTTATGTAAAAAGGAGGAGAAAGTAAAGGTAAGAATTCTAGTAAGGGGTAAAAAATTAACAGTTCTTTAACAGCCTAAGCAATACGCATCATTGCTTTTAATGAAAATACATAGGGGACTATACATTCTGCTAAACTAGATCTTTTTGTAACTGGGGTAAGAAAAATGATGGAATATGGCTCATCTTGTCTTGTCTAAATGAAAGTACTGTACATCTACTTATGAGTCTTCACTCCATAAGAGCATTTTAGTCAGCTTCATCCAGAATCATACAATTAGGAAATATCTGGTAAAGAAAAAGGCGACGAGAACAAGATTGGGAAGAACCCAGAGAGAGCAAATAACATTGATTCTAGAATGAAAAGCTTGGAAATATTTTTAGAACATTGGGCACATGCACTGAAACTGCCCCAAGCAGCTTTATGTTGTGTGACTGGATGATTTGCTGCTAGTATACTGCTGCCAAAGTCTCACTAACTTTGGCATGATCTCAGAAGTATTCCTTACATGAAAGAACACTCTTCACCAACAATTTCTGCTGTAATATATTAACCACAAACATATTTCAGCCAAGATCAGACTTGGAAGTTCGGCTGGATCCCAAAAGCCATTTTCATAAATATGGCTTAAATCCATTGGCCTCAACCATGTTGTTACAGATTTGTAATGCTGAGAATATCTGGTCCTTATTTTCCCACTCTCAGGTGAATATATTCAAAGCAAAATTCCTACACCATATAGCAGATCTCATTACACTTCAGTGTGTGTGTGTGTGTGTGTGTGTGTGTATGTGTGTGTGTGTGTGTGTGCGCGCGCACATGCAACTGAAATCTAGAGGAATTACTTCCAAGTAATCACTGTAACCAAGAGGCTGCTGCAAAATATACATGGAATGCTTACATCAATAATCTTCCACATTCACTTAAAAACAGAGAAGACAGACCCATCTGTGCATCCTCCTGTACACACATTGCTTCCACCTTAAGAAAGGTCACAGACAATGTATTTCATATATGGCACTACAGTTAGATTTCAATAAGGGAAAATTAGAAGGGGTGGCAGTCAGGGAAAAGAGAAGCAGAAAGAGCCAAAGTTGGGTGAGACAGCCCCTTGTGTAACTGGGATACCCAAGCAACCCCAGCTATACAAGATGAATAGAAAGCTAGTCAACACTACATTCCAGTACAGTATTTACCTATTATCCCTTTTTTGAATCAGACATCGGGCTAGCCCAACAACAGAGACAAATATGATAACTACATGAGGTGCCAGGTACATGACTCAGCCCTGCAAATGTATTGGGTGGAGAACTGTTGTCTGCACTTTAGGAAGAAGTGCACATAAGCAGCTTTAGCAGCTTGTAACTGCATGAATCCAATTAAAGGATGGAGGGAATGGGAAGAGGAAGTTGCCTTATTTCTAAGTAAGGATTGCACAGGTAGGCTGCAATTCTATATATATTTAGCTGGGTGTAAGCCCCACTGAACTTGGAAGTAGACAAACATAGGATTGTGCTACTAAGGTACTGTTGTTTCACGGCTGTAGACAAGAGTATATGAGAGGGGACACAATTATAAATTGCCTAATACATCAAAACACCTTGGGCCAGCTCTGATAAGACAGACTTTGGAAAGCTGGCAAAAGAGGACTTTGGGTGGCTTTTTCGCTTGTGAGTCCATTTAGCAAATCAGCAGCTTTATGTACTCTCACTGATCCTCATATCCACCTAGGTGCTATTTTGTCCACAGGATTCCTTTACCCACGAGAGGAGTGCCCCACACCTATAACTGTGGAAGTAACAGGGAGTATAAGCAGGGAGGTGCTGCATTTGATTGGTCGACATTCACAGTTACCGTATTTTATTTCAATCTCACCCACAAGGGGATCAGGGGTGGAAGAGGAATGATGTAAACCCACACTCCCCTTCTGTCCACTCTCAATGTAAAATCCTGGGACCAAAACAGAACCTAAACCATTTCAGCACTTGTGCTTCTAGGCTAAGAAACTAGCCACAGAAATTCAGGATTCATTTATTGCTGCTTTCCCGCAAGTTGGCTACAATCAGCTGCATGACACAAAAACAACAAGCTACTTGGTGGATTACAACCAAAGGAATCAGAAGATCTTTAATGACTTTAACTAGTGCTTTTTTTCTAGAAAAAGAGGTGCAGGAACTCCCACTTTTTATGGACACTAATTTTATTGTTGAGCTTATTTTTTTTTGGGGGGGGGGAAGAGCCAAAATTGTGATTAGCACACATAACCATGCCAGCAATGTGGTGGTGCAAGCCACAAAGAAGGATCATTAATAGCCTGCATTACATCCTCTACTAACTGGCTAGAGGAGTTATTTTGGACCAGTTATTTGGAGGTAACTGATTCCCATAGTGGAGGAAGGGCCTCTGGAACATTTGAGTACTCACTGTGATCAACTGGCTACACATTTTAAGAATAAAGTCAGTCAACTTCAGAATGACCTTGACTCTAAAGTTGTTGCAGCTGCAGATGAAGTACCCAATGCTAGAGTTGGTGATGTGTTGCGGGATCAATTTCAGCTTACAAAGTCAGCTGAAGTGGGCAAGGTGCTAGTGGCTATATGCCTGACCACAGGCCATCTTGACTCCAATCCTCTTGGTTTATTAAATCTAACAAAGGGGGTTGACTGGTTGAGTTCAGAGTGTGGTCACTGTGTGAGGGGGTGGTCCCTGCTGCCTTGAAAAAGGTAGCATCAGGGCAGTCTCGAGCAGGTCGCGCTCCCTGGCGCTGAGGGGCGGAGATCGCTCCGGCGCCCCCGCCCAGCCTACCGGCCCGGCACCCTGCACCACCGGGACTCTACCTAGAGCATAGCTGCCAAGTTATCCCTTTTTTACAGGGATTTTCCCTTATGCTGAATAGGCTTCCTCGCGAGAAAAGCGAAAACTTGGCAGCTATGACCTAGAGCCGGCCCTGGGTAGCATTGGCAGAGGGCTTTTTAGCCTCCTAACAGTTATGCTGTGGGATGCCACAGGGCACTACTTCATTCCCAGTGCTATTTAATATCTATATGAAGTGGCTGGGAACGGTCAGTAGGGGGGGGGGGGCAAAGTGCCATCAGTGTATCGATGCCACACAACTCTTATTTCTCTATACAGTAACATCTAAATCAGGAGAGATCAAGCAGGCCCTGGACCAATGCCTGGATGCAATGATGAAATGGATGAGGGAAAATAAGCTGAGCTTGAAACCTGGCAAGATGGAGGCACTGTGGGTGAGTAGTCCCTGTATCCCAGAATTGGTCAATTGTCTTCCCTGAATAGACAATTGCACTCTTCTTGAAGGAGCAATTACTCAGTCCGGAGGTGCTTCCGGATCCAGTTTTGTCACTTGAGGTTCTGGTAGCCTCAGCCTTTTACCAGCTGTGTGCCTTATGACTGTTATTGGACAAGGACAGCTTGACCACAATATATATACCCCGCCCATCTGGCTGGGTTTCCCCCGCCATTCTGGGTGGCTTCCAACAAATACCAAAATACATTAAAATATCACAGATTAAAAACTTCCCTAAACAGGGCTGCCTTCAGGTGTTTTCTAAATGTCAGGTACTGTAGTTGTTTATCTCCTTGACCTCCGATGCATGCTATGTAAGGCTTCCCTTGCACTTGACTTGGAAACTGCAGTCAGTGCAGAATACTGTAGCACAGCTGCTGACAGGAGTGAGCATAAAACACCTCTGCTCAGAGATCTGCACTGGCTGCTGATTTGTTACCAGGCCCAGTTCAATATGGGACTACCTCACCCCATATGTGCACACATGACCGCTTTTATTTGTGGAACTCGCACCGTTACACGTATAATACTTGTTCCACAGTTATAAGAAATTGATCTTTTAGTGTGGCAGCACATACACTTTGGAACTTCCTGCCTGTTGACATCAGGCAGGTGCCTTTGCTGTACTCTTTTCAGCACCTACTTAAAGCATGTTTGTTTAGGCAAGCTTATCCAGACCTGCAATGTTGAAGTATTTTAATTTCTTTTAATTTCAATTACCTTTAAATGTTTTAATTTATAATTTTAATACTTACTGTAAACCACTTAGAAGTTTTACTGCAATCAAGCAGTATATAAATTTTGTTAAATAAAAATAGTAAGTTCAGAAGTTGCCAAAATCCTGCTTCACCTTCAGCCTGGTGGAAAGATTTCAAAGCACTGCACACATTAGAAGTTCTAAATAAATTACAAGCAGAGTTGCACGTACATTTGCAGCATGGTTTCATAAATAATATTTTATCTAACTCAATTCCCCTTCACTCTTTGACACAGCACCCCACATACAGTCATTCAACATATCCCAGGCATCCCCAAACTGCGGCCCTCCAGATGTTTTGGCCTACAACTCCCATGATCCCTAGCTAACAGGACGAGTGGTCCGGGAAGATGGGAATTGTAGTCCAAAACATCTGGAGGGCCGAAGTTTGGGGATGCCTGACATATCCGCTCACACATGCTTTAGCTAACCCTCTCATACGTAACTTCTCACACATATTCCAAGTTGGCCAACATCTTAATAATGCTGCCTACTCTCTTTTTAGCTGAACCCACTCCCACCAATACATACAGGCGCATCTGTCTGTAGGACTTATGTGCCAACACAACGATTTTTAGAAAAAACAACACAACACTTGAGCAGTTGGATTGTTAATAAACACTTCACAGCACCTCAGCAACTGAGCCAATAACTAGGAAGGCCTCACTTCAGTCAGCTGAACTCAGAGATCTTACAGTCAATTGCTATGGAAGTTGCATAGGTTGGGGAATAAATTGTGGTTATGATAATATGGAGGTTTCAAAGCCACTACATTTAAAGCATTGTAGAAGTGTGTAAAAACATTTACTGGGACTCGTGGAAACAGGGATGTGGGAAACCTCAGTGGGAAATTTAGCTAGCTTTGTAATTCCTGCTGTGGGGGCTGATTCACATTTATGTTTTGCTCTAGGCAAAACTCAGTAAGATCTTTGTGAAAAACTCCAAAATGGCACTGAATTTTTGCTTCAGGTGAAGTTCAGTGGTAATACTACCAGTTCTTGAAAAGATATGGAGCCCCTATATTCTATAAGCCCCACCCCCTGACCTCCTGGTTGTAGTTAAGTCATAGGCCCCCAGTACTCTTTACGATAGAGTAGCTAAAGAAGCCCTCTCTCCCTAATTAGAGTATTTAGAAATATTTGTTTCAAACCTTGCTGAAGCACTTATTGTCCTAATTATTAGAGAAAGAAGGATAAAAGGAATTAAGAAAAAATAGACCGGCATTTGAATAAACATGCTTATTCATTAATGTCACTGAGTATATTTGTTCTGCAGAAGTAACAATGTTAGCAAGGTTTTAAGGCATTCTGGAATTATAACTGCCTGACAAATACAGACCCAACACCGTAGCTAAAATATTACAGAGATCAAAACCTTTGATTTTTTTCATTAACAGTTACAGTGAGTACATCCATTCTTAAATCCCCGACACATTTTGAACAAAGTTTTCTTTAAAAGACTGTAAGGAGGAACCAATATATTGATTATCAGGACTAGTGTTGACTCAATGAACGGAGAATGCTAATTTGTACAATTACTCTTTCAAATCTGAACATAAGAAGCTACCACTCTTTTCCTCTCAGTTTTAAAAATACAGTAGTAATAAAAAATGATAACAAAAAGAGGCCAAAGCCTGAGGGACTCCATTCTCTTCCCATGAAATGCAATGGAAAATAAAAATAAATCATTCACAGTGAGGCTCTGAATGGGCAGCGGAACTTAACTATGCTTATAGCCATTTGGGGGGGGGGTCCTCTATGACTGGGGGCTCAGGCTGGAAGGACATTGCAGAAAATGGTCATTGGCGCTACTCATGAGCTAAGAATTCCGTCTCTAGGGCTATCAATCTGGCAATTTTCACAGGCACTAAATATCACACACACACACACACACACACACACACACACACACAAATTAAGTGAAAGATATAGGAAAATATTGCAGTGTCAAGACATATTAGAAGTAGAGTTTGGAACTGAACTTCTGTGATGTTTCCTGCAGCTTGCCTGAACACTTTTTTCCATTCAATACATTAAAGGGCCATGATCAAGGCTAGAAGACCTAAAATTAGACCTGCCAGCTGTGTTTTGGTTAGTGAATATTCACAGGCCCTGCTATCCCTGTGGCCAGCCTGTCTTGTCCTTTCGAATAAACAGAATGCTGATTTGTCTAATCGATTTCATTATCCTATTGGCTAAAAAATAATAATCTGGAGATCAAAAGACACAGAGAAGACCATATCTAGGCGAATATCTGTTAAAGCAAACCAATTGTCTACAATGTATTTATAATTATATCTATTTTACAGATCTTTCTTGGGGTGGTGGCCAGAATGAATGTATTCAAAGTTTAAGAAATTAAGATAAATTACTTAAAATTAAAGTTCTTTATTGCAGAAATGTACAGTGAGAAAATGCATAATAAGCTTGTTACTAATAAGTTGCAGATAAATCTTAGGACTATTAAATTTCTAATCAGTGGTTGCCTGAAACCATTTTTTTGTTTTGTTTTATGAAACAGCTTCTAGCTACATAATCCACAGGTATTAACGCCCTTTATATGTGTAAATATATAATTGAGCTAAGGATCTTCAAAATTAGATGACCCAAAGTAGAGGCAACATTGGACAGCTTGATTATTTAAAATTACCAGATGAGTTCTGTTCTTTCTAAATATCTAACAATCATCAAAATGAGTCAGTCAGATTCATGTGTGAGTGTTATTGCCCTGTAATTACAGGTTGCAAAGGGGGGATTGGCAACCTTCAAAATAATTGGAAACATATGTATCAATGCTTAATAAAAGGCTAGGCTGTGCACAAAACAAGTGTAACAAGAAGAGAACAGACTCATATCATTGCAATATAGGTTCAAATGTTTGTATTTTAAATATCTTAGATTATTCCTTTACATATAAAAACATAAACATGTACAAAGTATTTGGTAAGATGACAGCCACATCAGAATCTCTGCACGGTGCTTCCTTCCACATTTCCCCTAAAAGGGTAGAATCTACCTGTAAGCAGGTAATGGCCCGTGATTAAAAAGAATTAATGGAAGCTAAAACATATTGCATCTCATACAAATCATTGTCCCGTCATGTCCAATCTATAATATAAACATTCCTGACTCTCTCAAAAGCTCATCTCAGAAACTTTACACCGCTTTTCCACTCTAACCTTCCAGCAGATGCCTGCAACATACTACTTGAGTTGCTGCTATCAATGCATTTAACACAATCGATGCTTCCTTTTGATTAAGACTGCCTACAAAAACCTTTAAGGTATGAGCTCCACCAGATGTCCAGGATGAATTACAGTCTTAGACTAAATTTATGTTAGTTCTGAGGAGATATGATAAGCTTCCTCCACATAGCTGTCCAGTCACCACTTCCTCCTCATGCGGTCCTGCTCTGGTAGGCTTCAGGCAATGGTTCTCTGATAGGAAGCTGTAACTGCCACGATAGCTGGGTGGTGAGGTCCAGGGTCCTGCAAAAGCCACAGGAACTCTTGTGGTACTTATAGTTTTTGTGCAGTCATAATGGCCAGGGTTGTCTGTGGGAATCCTAACAGTTATTTGACTTAAAGCTGTAAATGTGACAGACCTGCTGTCCACATTTAAAAGCCTTCACAGGACATAATACTAGGCTGCTTCATCCAATGGAACAGATAAGTATTGGAGAATTACAGGAAGAGCTTGTGGTGGGCAAGCAAATATTTGAAATGAAACTTGAATAGAGAGGGGGAAACTGTCTTTTTCCCTTGTAGTATAAGCTGGTGAACTGAGCTAGGCTTGGAGAAGAAGGGTACTTCGCCCTGTCATGGGATACAAATTCAGAAATGGTTCAGGGGGAAAAAAACAATCTAATACAGTGTTAAACAGACAGGTCTCTGGTTTGTTCTTTTAGGGGGCTAAAGCAGAGGTAGGAAAGGATTAAGAATGGAAAGGAGTACTAATTGTCTTTCATTTCACAACAAATCACAGAACAATATATTCTCAGGGAGTATTAGCTAGGTTTAACTGTACAGCTTCCACAATAATATTTGTAAAAAATGTTACTGCAAGAGGTTGGGGAGAAAGAGTGGATTGTGAAGGGCTAGAGCAGGGGTCAGCAACCTTTTTCAGCCATGGGCTGGTCCACCGTCCCTCAGACCATGTGGTGGGCTGGACTATATTTTGCGGGGCGGGGGGGGGGATGAAGAAATTCCTATGCCCCACAAATAACCCATAGATGCACTTTAAATAAAAGGACACATCCTACTCATGTAAAAACACGCTGATTTCCAGACTGTCCGCGAGCTAGACTGAGAAGGCAATTGGGCGGCATATGGCTCACGGGCCTTAGGTTGCCTACCCCTGGGCTAGAGACAGACAGTTAAGGGTGTAATAGGCAGAATGAGATTCGGCAGGAAAAAGAGGAAGTCCAGCATAGAGATTGGCAGGAAGCAACTCATCACAGAGGTCAAAGCCTTCACTATGCCCACCCCCAGCTGCATAAATCTGCCTTCAAGCTTTGTAACTAACCCACCTCAAATACTCAGAAAGCAAATCTTGCCTTGGTCCTCATCACTCCATAACATAGGTGTCCAGTCATTGCTCTTCACTGCTTGTCCCTTGCCTGCCTCTCCCATGTCATTTACATAGCAACCACTGGGGCTTGGGGCTTATGCTTAACAATAGGATAAAGCCTATCAGAATTTCCACTCCTACACAATTACTTCGAGATGTATTTTTGCACCCTTTGCTTCGGATCCCCTTTGCCTTCCCTATGTTCGAATCCCCACGATGGGGTGAGCTCCCGTTGTTCAGTCCCAGCTCCTGCCAACCTAGCAGTTCAAAAGCACGTCAAAGTACAAGTAGATAAATAGGCACCGCTCCGGCAGGAAGGTAAACAGCAGTTCCGTGCGCTGCTCTGGTTCGCCAGAAGCGGCTTAGTCATGCTGGCCACATGACCTGGAAGCTGTACACCGGCTCCCTTGGCCAGTAAAGCAAGATGAGCCTCACAACCCGTCGTCCACGACTGGACCTAATGGTCAGGGGTCCCTTTACCTTTACCCTGGGACCTTAGGGTGAAGGGTGAGTCGTCAACAACAACAACAACACAGCAATAACACAAGCTATTATAACACACACACACACACACACACACAGAGAGAGAGAGAGACACACAGTGTAAAGCAACAGTGGCAAAACGATGCATACTCATTTGTCACAAAGTATGTCAACCTGCCAGCTATATCATGTAACAAGAGTATTTTTATTATTTGTAGTTGATGATGATGATTTTGACACAGCTGTGTGTGCTTCTGCTATTGGTACTATCACATGCTGTTTATCTGCATAAACAAATTTGTCATATGAGTAGTGTAGACAAATAAATATTCAATGTGTAATAAAGTCATATATGATATTTTTAAAGGTTTCAAATGTTCTATGTTCTCTCTCATATTATACATAAGATGGATGGCTACCCCCACACAAACATGAAACCAGACAATCCAGCTGCCTATTTCTAAATGTATTTATATATGAATGTTTAAGTGCATGTGTATATGTGCGCTCACAAGCTCCCATGTGTTCCAGAGCTTTCCTTTTACTGTTTTTCCTGAACCTCTACATGAGTAATATACAACATCATGGACCTTGAACACTGATGATTCTGGCTAACACTTTTATCCTTTGCTTGAAATTACAGGATCAGTCTAGCCAGAATTTATGAGAACCAGACCCTAGACCTCACATAGCTCACATATTAGACCATTAGGCATCTAACTACCTCTGAACAATTTCAATGCATTATCTTGCCTTCTCCCTGGGGCACAAACTTCACTCGTCCATACTTTTAATATATTTTGTCTGCATGAAGCAGATCGAGTTATTACATGCCAGCAGATCACGACTTACAGAAATCTCATTGCTTCACAATGATGCAGCTAATATCTCTCTTGTCCATGCTGAGATGGGGTTGTAAAGAAAGTCAACACTGAAATTTCCGGAAATTAGCTGATGGGTTATTTGCTGTTCACACTTATAGATTACTTAATTAAATATTCATGGTTCTTTATGGGTGTCTGGGTACATTTGTGCATCCTTTTAGTTTTATATGCACACATACAAATCACGAAAGTGTAATTTAGCTTTTCAAAAAGCTAAATTACCTGTATATGGTATTATAACAGCATATGATATTAATTGCTGTTGCACTGTAAATAAGTGGGAAAATACCCTTGACCCTAAAACAAGTAAAAATATTTCTTGATACCTTGTGTTGTGGAAGAAAATGAAATATCTACTCTAAATGGCATTTAGCCTCTCATTGTCACTTCTTAGCAGTGAGTGTTTCTAACCAATAAGCCCACTTTGTTTGAAGTAGCCAGACCCGTCTTTTACTAACTCTACTATGGTTGGTTAGAAGGTTGCAACTCTTTATTTCAGATTCAGACATAATAACAGTTATTCAGCTCTTCATCCCCTCAAAGCTACTACTATACATGATGTGGTTGGCATCCGTCTGTCTCAAGAGACAATGGAAGAGTGCGCCATCAAACCACTGGAGAGTTACAGCGCCTCCATCTACCACTTTCATTATTTCAAACTACAGGCTTTGAAAAATTTCTTCATTGTTTCTCTGTGGCACAATGGGTCAGCATGTCTGGCTGTTAACCAGGGATGGTTGTGGGCCGGATTCCCACATTCCAGGGGGTTGGTGACCCTCAGGATGCCTTCAAACTCTATGTTTCATTGCTTTGGGCTCCATGAAAACCAAACGACTTATTCTGTAAGAAATGCATTTTTTAACTAAGAATTTAAAGTGGCCACATTTTTTCTTTTTTAAAAAAGAAGACACGGTTGGAAGATCCAGACCACTGCTACTTGTACCTGAAACTTCTGCTGCTATTTGTCCCTGAAACTTCTATTTGTAGAAAATGGGAACTCCATGTAGAGGGTGAGGAAAAATTAAGAAAAAAACTTATCTATTCCACCGTCACGATCTGAATCTTCCTTTATCCACAGTTGTTGTTTTTTCTAAAGTACAAATGTGGTCAATTTTCAGGATGCCAATTAACAGTGCTTTTATTTCCTTAACTAGAATTAAGTTGTTAGAAATGGTATCTTTACAAAATATGCTGTTATACTTAGCCCAAACCAAAGAGAAAACAATGAACGGTGAGATCCAGGTAAAAGTAAGAATTTATAAATTTCATTGATTTCAGGGGAAGAAAATTAAGCATGTAACCCAGCTTAAATGTGGCTGGATCATGCCCTAATGGAATATAACACCATGTGGCTGGATCATGCCCTAATGGAACATATATATCTTAGGCAAATATTTTCAGTACAGGTGTTCAGAATGCTCTCTGATTTACAAAAAAACAAGCACAATGATTTCTAGTTACTATGTGCTGTATAGCTAGGGATCTGATTAATTTTAAGTTCACATAATATATATATTTCACTAGCCACACTTTAGAAACCTACAGATATATGTTTAAAGTACCATGTGGCATGATCCTGCAATGTGATGAGTGTCTGTGCTACTTGCGCATCTGAGGAATCTGAGAACAGGCAGCACCTCACAGGATGCACTTCACACCATACAGAATTGGACACTTGTTCTAACTAAAACAAACAGTGTACAAAAGGTCATCAGTCCCAGTGACTAAAACAGTTTTGATGGAGACCAGTCTTTGACCTTGTTGACATGTGTCTCTATTCTTTTCAGCAGCCCTTGGTGTCCACATCAGAGGAATGCAAAACAATCATCCGCTGAGGTGGCCATAGGTCTCTTTGTGCAATATATAGAACACACACTCTTTAATGCACAGTAAGGCAGCTATTTTTTGCACTCTATGTAGGAGTAACTAGCTGATTTAACCAAGTTATCAGCTACATACTTTGACATGTCAACAGTGTATATGAATAGTGTCTATAGTGCCAGTATGCATGCCCCTGAATAATTATTCTGGCTTGAGGATCAAATGAATGCCTTTTACCATTCTTTAACTCTTTATGCCTCCTTCCAGGTCTCCCAGGGCCAAAAGATGTTCTCATTTCAACTCACCAACCCTCGGGTTGTATCTAATAAAATTATAGTCAGAGCAGACCCACTGAGATTAATGGGCCTAAAGTTATTCATATCCATTATTTTCAATGGGTCTGCTATGAGTACCATTAATAAGGCTATAGCCCCATCTTTGTTATTTCCTCCCTTAAGTCCCTCCTCAAAACCAAATTTAAATAATGTCCTTGACTGCCATTATGCCACCTTTCAGGGACTCCCTCTTTTTATTTATTTTATGAGATTTTTAGCCATCCCATCAGTCTGTCTGGGTTTGTACTGTTTTACATTATCATGGCTTTATCATCTCCCTTTATTTGTGTCTCATCTTAACAAAATTAAATTCTCTAGCCAACGAGGGTTTTTTGTTCTGTATAACACCTAACATTCTGTTACCACTGAATAAATGTTTAATAATAGTAATTCTAAATAAAACTGTGAGGTAAACCTCTTCCCTCTATAAAAATTGTCTGAAACAGTTTATTCATTTGTATTTTTATATTTTGTTCAACAGGACAAGTAAATCACAACTGGAAACCTTACCTCATAAACTAGCCATTATCATTAGCCATTGAAAAGATAAAATCACATGATTTGGTTGTGAACCACATAAAAGGTTTAAAGACACTCCAATGATACTGGGAGATGGCAACTTTGTATGGATTAAGAAAACAGAATTTATGAAAGAATGATGGTTTAATTTGCAGTTACAGCAACCTTGGCATTCCATGCCAGCTGACATGGACATTGACCTTAGATTAAGGAAGAAAATGAAAATTTGCATACTTGGGCTGAAGAAAAATATTTTTCTTCTCTTTGAAAGATGTAAAGCTTTCTATGTGCAACATTGGCTCAAAACTAAAGACCATACTAGACATGTGGGGTAAATACTTGGCCCAGATTCAACTAAACAGTTGGGCTAGCAGGAGCCAGAATAACATGTCCACTAGTACAATGGAGCTTTCCCCACCTTTCCTCTCCCATATGCTCCACCCTCCCAAATCAACTCAGGGGGTGGGAAGTCAGAAGAATCAGTACAAAACTCCCTAGGTAGCATTGTCTATCAGAATGTCCCCCTCAGGGCTCCATACATAGAGGGATCACTGAGACCATTCTGGTGGCTCAACCCCTGAATCTTACCTTCCATAAGTAAACAAAGCAATGGCTGGAAATCTTTCTTAATAACACCTTGTTTATGTAGATTCAGACAATAACATCTATATCTTTATGATAGATTGGTAGTGTCTGCTCTGTTCATGTGTCCAGGAAAGGGAATATAATGGTATTTGATATTTTCCTAATGATTTTAATGAGTCTCTGTCCAAAATAAAACATTAAATGACTGGCCCAACAGTACATGTAAAGAAATAAAATGGACCCTGGGTTTTAATTTCAGTGAGTGTAAATGTTCAAAAACATCTTTGGAGGGCCAAATTAGACATGATAATAAAAATGTAGAAACCAGAAATATCAGGGAGGTATAACCTTTTCTTCCCGAAAGTCCTGATGAAAAGTTTTCATCCCCTACCACAGCAATGAGCCTTCTCTCTAAAGTTTCATAGCCACATGGGTAGAGCAGTAATTTTCACTAGAACTGTGGCAGGAAAGTGTTAGTAAATATCCCCTCTTCATGCATTGCATTCCTAAGGAAAATAGCCCCCTTGAACATAATAATAATAATAATAATAATAATAATAATAATAATAATAATAATAAAGAATTGATAAAGTTGACCCAAAGCAACACTTACTAATGGCACCTTTAAAGTCACATTTACTTTGGCCCTGAGAAGTAGAAGTTTGAACACCCTCCATTCTTGCATAAACCTTCCCAGTGTACGACAACTTTTGCATTTGTGATAAAGAAGTACATAAACTAGACAAAGCCACAGCAAGCATTACAAGCAACTGGAATGGACCTAATGGTCAGGGGTCCCTTTACCTTTACAGGATGACTACAGTTACTAATATTTCATCATGAGATTCTATTGTATAAAGTGTTCTTAGATGCTTAATAATAAATGCACGCACACATTAACACTCAGCTTAACTAGTGTTACAGAAACATATTGTACCATCTGTTTGGCAGAATCCATCCAAGGTTTATCAAATCTCCTTGTAGCTAGAATTTATACAAAATTTTATCAAAGTGTATCAGTGGACAAAATGAGCTCTCCTCAAACTCTCATATATTTCTGGTTTGATTCTAAACCAACTGGGTAATTAGTCCTAGCTGATGCAAATAGTCTATAGAAATGGTGGTTTTCTATTTTATTTTTAAGACTAAACTACAGACTTACAGCTATCACTATCTGAAACGGATTTTCACTTTGGAACACATAGCAACATTTTATACTATTTAAAACATTTCTAGTTAAAACATTATCCTAGGGAAAGGTTTCCTCTGGACAAGATACACAGCACTGACAATAAACTTAATCAAAATAAATAAATGATAAATCATGCTTATTTAATACAGTGGTGCCTCGACTTACGAATTTAATCCGTTCCAAAGGCACCTTCATAGGTCGAAAAATTTGTAAGTCGAAAAGCGCATTGGAAATGTGATTTCCCATAGGAATGCATTGAAAACAGAAAAATCCGTAAGTCGAAGCAACTCCATCTAAAAATTCGTGAGTCAAAAAAACCCTATCTAAAACTGCTGCGGTTTCCGTTTGGATGTCGAGAAATTCGTAAGCGTGCAGCCATTTGCCCCACTCGTATGTCGAAAAATTCGGTTGTCGAGTCATTCATAAGTCGAGGTACCACTGTAGCACATTAGAACCAAAACGGTTTTCGGCCTTCTAGGGGGACAGTGGACATGATTTTCACGGCTCGACAGCTTCAAGAAAAATGCAGAGAGCAAAACCAACCCCTTTTTTGGCGTTTATTGACCTGACTAAGGCTTTCGACACTGTAAATCGTAATGCCCTGTGGACTGTCCTTCTGAAAGTTGGATAAATTTGTAAACACCATTCGGCTCCTCCATGATAATATGACAGCAACAATCGCAGATAACAATGGCTCTCAAAGTGAACCATTCACTGTGGGATCAGATGTTAAACAGGGTTGTGTTATTGCCCAAACTCTGTTCATTATTTTCATTGCCATGATCCTACACTTTGTCGACGGGAAACTCCCCACCGGAGTAGAAATCATATATCGAACAGATGGAAAGCTCTTCAATCTGAACAGGCTGAAAGCAAAAAGTAAGGTTACCATAACTTCCGTCATAGAGCTTCAGTATGCTGATGACAACGTAGTGTTCGCACGCTCAGAGGATGACCTCCAAACCATCCTAAATATCTTTGCAGAAACTTACAAAAAGCTTGGCCTATCACTCAACATCCAAAAAACCAAAGTGTTGCACCAACAAGTACAAAATAACCCCTCTGCCATGCCACAAATCTAACTCAGTGGTGTAACGTTGGAAAATGTTGATCACTTCTCCTACCTAGGCAGTTGCCTTTCCACAAGGGCCAACACTGATGCCGAAATCCAGCATCGCCTGAGCTCTGTGAGTGCAGCTTTCTCCCGATTGAAGTGCAGAGACATTTGCAGGGAAACCAAAGTGCTTATTTACAAAGCTATTGCACTACCAACCTTACTTTATGCTTGTGAAACATGGACCACTTATAAACACCATCTCCAACTCCTCAAAAGATTCCATCAATGGTGTCTCTGAAAATTTTTACACATCACTTGGGAAGACAAGTGAACTAATATCAGTGTACTGGAAGAAGCAAAGATCACCAGTGTTGAAGCAATGATTCTTCAACCACAACTTCGTTGGACTGGTCATGTTGTGCAGATGCCTGATGATTGTCTTCCAAAGCAACTACTCTATTCCAAATTTAAAAATGGAAAGTGTAATGCTTGTGGTCAACAAAAGAGGTTTAAAGAATGTCTCAAGGCAAATCTTTAAAAATGTAGTATAAACACTGAGAACTGGGAAACACTGGCTTGCAAGCGCTCCAGTTGGAGAACAGCCTTTATCAAAGGTGTCATGGGCTTTGAAGACACTCAATATCAGGATGCAAGGGAGAAACATGCTAAGAGGAAGGCACGCTTGGCAAATCCACACCACGATAAACTCCCGCCTGGAAACCAATTTCCCCACTGTGGAAGGACATGTGGATCCAGAATTGGCCTCCACAGTCACTTACGGACCCATTGTTAAAACCGTGTTTATGGAAGACAATCTTACTCGGCTATGAGTGATCGCCAAAGAAGAAGATAGTTGCCATCTTAGACCCACTTCCCACGTAGTAAACCCAACTAAACTGAGTGGACTTACTTCTGAGTAGTCATGTACAACATTGCACTGAAGTTCTTTGAATGAGCTTTTGATTTTCTGCCAAATTTAAATAGGTTTGATTAAAGTAGCTACTATTCCTATTTTAATAGTTTTTGTTACAATGATCAACAGAAGCAGCATTATGAAAACAAAGATCTAGTTATTAACAATCATTTCCATGGAAACTTTTCACTTACTTTATACCTAGATAAGGAATAAGCCTCATTTAGCACAATGGGACTTACTTCTGAGTAAACAAGACATAGCACTTATAATTCCCACTGATTTAAATGAGGGCAAGCTTCACTTTCTCCCGCTGAAAGCAGTGGGCCATAAAACAGGCTGGGTTGTGCCCACAGTCCTCATTTCATTTCATTTTCTATTTTTCCATTCTTAAGAAGAAATTGTTTTGGTTGTTCCTGTTTGTAGCCTACAAACATGTCTTTAATGTTTCGATTTAGGGAAAAATCCTTAGCAAATGATGCATGCAAAAACAGAGTTATGTTGATTGAGCAGCTGTGTTCTTGGGGTGGGGGGAAGGAAGGAAAGATGGGAGAAAACATTCCAGATGTTTCATCCATGTAGCAACACCTTGCATAATATTGTCTCAAAATATCTTGGCCTAGTCCCACCTCATCATATCCTTCGCCTGGAGACTTCTGCCTAAAAGTACCCATCATTATAAAGTTAACCTTAATGATTTTATGACCTAACTCCCCATCTCCTTTTATAATTTAAGCAAGGTGCTCAGGCAAACTGCTAACATCTGTTATCAATATGTTATATTTAGAGGCTTATATTTATCAGATATATAGTTTCCTACACATGGAAGTATTTCTAATAGCTTCTATCTACTGACAGTCAAATAAGCTGCATGCATACAAAAGTATGTAGCTGATCTGGTAATACTGTGGATCAATTTTAGAGTAATATGAGGAAAAAAGAATTATTCTCTCACATCCTGGACAGGATATCTTGTTTCTTTAATTATTTTAATGTCAATTTTATGACCATATGGCTTGAAATTACTTTGTCTCACTTGGGTAAATAAAAGGTGATACTTCTCTTCCAGAATACATACACAACTAAACTAATCTAAGTTTTACATCAGTGAAGTCAATCGACTAAAACTAATACTGTACCAGAGTTTTCTTTCTGTAGCACAAAGCAGCCAATGGCCTCAGTGCAACTTGATTTTAATGGATCTTGCACATAACATCTCCAACGTATTCTAGAGTCTTTAAGATAAGTGGACAGTCTTCACAGTACCATATGTGTATCAAGCTTGCACTATGAAGGGGTGAATTGAGGTTTCAAACAGCTGTGAAATTATCTTCTCCTGGAATCCTGTCTGAACATTTTCTGCAAGCACTGTAATATATATTTTCTGTTTGGTTTGCCTTTTAATTGCAGTTAAGGGACATTTTTACTTCTGATATTGTATTTTAGCATTTGAATGAATATTTTATTGATGAGTTTAATGAAACATTTATTTTAATGCTGTTACTTATTCTGAGCTTTAGGATGGTGTTGATTAGAACACTAACTAGTCAGTTAACGAAATTAAGCCAAGAATTTATTTTGTTGTTGTTTCTTGTCGTAACATAACAAACCAACACCATACAATCTATTTATTTATTTATTTAAACATTTATAAGCTGTCTTTCTAAACCAAGTTCACCCAAGGCAGCAAAAAAATAAATAAATGAGCATAAAACACAATGAGAGTATAACTAAAGTATATGAATTCAAACAAGCAGCAACAACACACATTAAAACATAATTCAGCCAATAAAACATAGCTCCAAAGCAACAACGTGGCCAATAAAACACACACCTTTCAAAAGTAGGGGAGTTATAAAGCCTTTTTAAATATAGCAAATGAGGGGGCCAAATGGAGCCCTAATGCACCATTACTGTAGTCTAGTCTCAATGTAACTACTGCATGCATGACTGAAGCTAGATTCGCTATGTACAATTGTATAGTTGAACAAATATGCAAATATTTCCTCTGTTTCAACTTCCACCTAGCCACGGCCATTGTATCAGCAGAGGGAGAGAAGGGAAGCAGGGTCACTCCATCACCTCTGCGGAGAAGAGCTCCACTGGGCTTCTCTCCCCATCATCTGTCATCTGGTGCAGCAGAGGAAAAGATAGGAAGCAGGGCCAGCTGATAAGAGACCAACAACTTTTAGCTTTTTCTTGCTTAGAACTTTTTTCAATCCAACTGATAATAAGAACTTTGTGACTCAGAATAGTGCCTGAGTTTGCTTACCTCCCTTCTCCCCCACCAGACTCCTTTCCTTTTGTGACACATCACCTGGGAGCAGGCATTTATATAATTTCTAAATATGGGGTCCCATGATTAACCTCCCTTAATTTTGATAACAAAAATAATTTGGAGTGTTTTTCAGACTTTTCAGAATGGAAATAATCTATTTTGGCACAAAACATTTTAAAAATTGGAAGAGTTTCAATCTGTTGTTCAACTTTTAATCTGGAAAAAAATGCCATGTGCTATGAACAAAATTTCTACATAAATATGCTTGAATCTGGCAAATCTTATAATCAGAAGTATGCCACATGGGCAGAGTAGGTTTCCTACAAAAGACAACCACTTTAGTCTTCTTGTAATTCACCTTTGCAAAAAATTTCTGAAGGCAGTTATGTCTGAGACATGCTATCTGCTCATAAGAAAGCAAATCATATTATTTGCATAAAGCAGTACTGATTATATTCTATTTCTCATTGCAACTGAAAGCAAAACCCTAGGCTCCGAAACAATAGCAATGAGATAAAATTTAAAATCAAAAGACATGCAAATATAACCCCCTGTTTAACTCCCAGTATACTTTTGCCATTCTCACAGGAGAACAGGGATCTAATGCAAAATAACAACCTTTTGTCAATATTGGCATGCTATATTTTTGCCCATAACCTGTCTCTATCTATGGAACTGAAATCTGCCTTTAGGTCAATAAAAAGTGTATATAGGTAGCCTTTTTAAATGGAACATTTGTTAACCAAATGTGTAAAGGTAAATATGCTGTCTAATGACAAGAAAATTGACGTGGACCATGTTTGTTCCTTACATAAAGTAATATTTATCTAGGTGCACTCCTGTACTACTGAACAGAAATTTAGCATATGATATTCTGATTTTAAAAATATTATACTGATAATATTCATATTCTGACCACCTGCAATTTCCCCTGAAATACCAGAAATAAATTTTGCCTATTAAAAAGGTAGTCACTAAATTAGGTTTTGTTTATAAACAAAAGTTTGGGTGGCATGTCATTTTCCCCAGGGGTGTTGTTGCTGACCAGGGAACACGCCTGCTTCTCATATACAAATTTACATAGACTGCCTGTGACACTTAAGGTTGGTACTCATTGCTGAAAACAGGAAAGCCAGCTCTCTTGGGCACTATTTGGACTATGTGCCATATCAAGAGATAAACAAAACCTTGAGAATCCATAATTGCTATTTTCCAAAGCTGACACTGTTATTCCTGGCTGATTCTGCAATTATTCCACAGTTCAGCCCTGATAATGATATGTCCTGGCTTTAAAAACCCTCTTCTATTTCTTTTAATAAAATTTTGAACTTGCTTCCCTGAGTTAGACAGATTACCTAGCTGGCTGGGTGCCTTACCAGTTCTTTGGCTGCTTTATACTACATTCTTGAAACCATTCTTTCCCCCTCATGAATCAGAGAAGCCAACAAGCTAGAAGAAGCAAAGAAAGGTTCAAAACTACTACTGAATGTAGGAAAAAGCTTGGTGAATTAAATTGGAGGAATTCTATTCCATGAACTGACTTTAGCTGCTACATCTTGGACATGAGCTTGTGCTTCAGTAGTTAAAGCCACATCCTAATTCTATCGAGAGGAGCAGAAGTGTCCTGCTCAAAATCAATTGCCCGCAAGATATAGTGATGGCTATATATAGATATGGCTATGGTTTTCCCAGTAGTGATGTATGGAAGTGAGAGCTGGACCATAAAGAAGTCTGATCGCCGAAGAATTGATGCTTTTGAATTATGGTGCTGGAGGAGACTCTTGAGAGTCCCATGGACTGCAAGAAGATCAAACCTCTCCATTCTGAAGGAAATCAGCCCTGAGTGCTCACTGGAAGGACAGATCCTGAAGCTGAGGCTCCAATACTTTGGCCACCTCATGAGAAGAGAAGACTCCCTGGAAAAGACCCTGATGTTGGGAAAGATTGAGGGCACTAGGAGAAGGGGACGACAGAGGATGAGATGGTTGGACAGTGTTCTCGAAGCTACGAACATGAGTTTGACCAAACTGCAGGAGGCAGTGGAAGACAGGAGTGCCTGGCGTTCTATGGTCCATGGGGTCACAAAGAGTCGGACACGACTAAACAACAACAACAACAACAACAACAACAACAACAACAACAACAAATATAGTGATGGTACCCAACTTGATTAGTTTTAAAAAAGGAGTAGACAACTTCATGGAGAGTAAGTCAATTGATGGCTACCAGCAATGATGGCTATATTCAGCCTCCACTATCAGAGGCAGAATGCCTCTGAATACCCTTTTCTGGGAATCACATGTGGGGAGAATGTTGTTGCACTCCAATCTCATGTGGGCTTGATGGGCCTTGGCCTGATTCAGCAGGGCTCTTCTTATGTTCTTATGTCATTAAATCGCTTACTAACCGAGAATAATGGTGTCTGGTGTGATATTGTTCATGGCTCTAGGAAGATTCAGAATACAGTTACCTACATTCACATCCATGCCCATAAGCATTCTCTGCAGCAATTTCCCTTTCCAAAACAGGAATAATCACCTGGTTTTGCCAGTGTATTAACCTATCATGATCTGGAGGCATCTCATGACCTGTTCTGTGTTCAGGACCTCTTGGGAAAGTAGGGAAACAAAACTGGAATCTTTGAAGGGGCAGGAAGATAGTCAGGTCACAGAATCTGAACAAGAAGCAATATGAAACCTTTGGTTGGAGATGCAAGTTGAGTTCAGTTAAAGAAAGGTTAGGAAATAGATGCAGGTGCAAGGAGAGATGTAGGCAGCAGAATCACTGCAAGTGACAAACCAGGAGAAAGTCTGCCAGGAATGGCAAAGAGAACAAGCTTCTTATCAGTATGAACTCAGGCTGTTGTGTGGACAAAGTCCGCCTACAGTGATGGATAAAATAAGGTTGTGAAGATCTCAGGGGACTATCTCAAGCAGATTGGCTTCATGATGGCTCTTTTAAGAAGGCCCCAGTCCACCTCTACAGGAGTGGGACTACAATAGTCAGCCCAGCCAAGATATGTATGGAGCAGGGAGCAGCAGCTATCATCTGGGACTAATGAAGAGCTATTGAGCTTAAATAGGTTTAGATTAGGGCAGCCCAACTTTTCATACCAAGTAGGCCACAGGAGTACTTTGACATGGAACCCATGGGCGGCACACTGCCTTGTCACGGGGTGGGGTGGGGTGGTGAGCGATTGAGGCCAAAATTTTACACACCCACCCAACCCTCACTGTCTTCCCAAATCAGGGTTCTACAGGGTCCCTAGAGCCCACAGCCTCCTTCCTAAAGCCTGGTAAGTGCTTTCCCAGCTTTGGGAAGGAGGAGGGAGGGCTCTAGGACCCTATCAGAGCCTCCTGCATCCTTCCCAAAGCCTAGCGCCTTACTTTGGGCTTTGGGAAGGAAATGCAAGGGTGGGGTGGGGACATCAAATGTCACTGTGGGCTGCCAAAAATGCCTCAAGGGTCTCATGCAGCCTTCAGGCCACATGTTTGGTTACCCTGGCCTAGATGCAGTTTGGACTTGGATGTTGGAGAAGGAAAGAAGAGAGCAGAGACCCAAGGAGCAGAGACCTCTCTTGGCCCCCACTGAACTTTCTTCTTCAGCCCACTGGGACGTGCAGAACATTCTGATAAGAAGCTCCCTCTACCCTCCTACTACTACATCACTTGGGAAGACAGGCGAACTAATATCAGTGTACTGGAAGAAGCAAAGATCACCAGTGTTGAAGCAATGATTCTTCAACCACAACTTCGTTGGACTGGTCATGTTGTGCGGATGCCTGATGATTGTCTTCCAAAGCGACTACAGTACTCTATTCCAAACTTTAAAATGAAAGGCTCTGTCTTTGCTAACTATCAGCTGTAGCCCCAACTGAATTTTTCTATGGATCAATTGGACCTTCAAAGCAAAAAGGTCCATTACCCCTGAGCTAGCCCAATGCCTGGAGGGCCCATGGTTTTACTCCAATCACGACTGATAACGCTTGGCAAAAGTAAGGTAAATTCCCTGTGGAGGCTCTTGAGGGAATGTGCTAGGATTCCTATATGCATCCCAGTGAGCTGCAGGTTGGAATCAGACAAAAAGAATCTACTTCCAAAATTTCTTGAATGCAATAACCACATGGAATGAAGAATTCATTATATTTTACCTGCTGCAGGTGCATGAAAATGAGGGGGAATGAGAACAAATAATTGAGTTTTTTCAGGGGAAAATGAATATTATTCACACAAATCTACTTAATGTTAATAACAGAAATGTGATGGCAATGTTTTAAATACTATGAAATGTTGAGTGAGATAGTTAGCCAGCTAAAAACTTCCACTTATACTAATATACTGTCAAATTGATTTTAAATATTTCTAAAAGTTTTAACTGCTAAAAGAAAAGTTTGCCAATTAGATATAAAAAACTAAGCTTATGTGATATAGACACTAAAGATAGTGATTAAATATATATATAAAGATATTTTTAAGTGGAGCTCCACAGAAGTGTAAGGTGACATATATTACAAGAATAAATATGCAAAGTACATAATGTTCTGCCTTTTATGTAATAAGGAATTTTTAAAATGTGTTTTCAGAATGCAGTGCATAGACTAAGCACATGAATAGACTACCTTCCTTATTTTCCCCTGCAATTTTTCCAAAGACACTGCTATCTGAAACAATCTCAGAAAATCACAAAAGTTACTTTAGATAGCATTCTTTTCAAGCACTGCACAAATTTGACTATAGCTCACATGTACTGTACACATAGCAAATATATTGTGAATGGAGGATCATGGCTAGTTTACATGTTTAGTTGCTCACATATACAGTAATACAATTTGCATATTATTTTCTAAATCATGCTTGATGCCATAGCATAATTTATGAACATGTACGTATTCTATAATCATTATTCTCAAATATGAAGAACTTGAAATTGCCTCTAAAAAGGTATTGACACATAATCTTAAAGCCTAATCATAAGAGCTGCTGTTGCAGGGCAAAAGTTCATAGGATGAGATGTTAAGAGTTTTGATGCCAATCTTGTACTATCATCAAGAGCAAACAAAGACCACAGTATTGCCATAGAAAGAGCTACTGGTACTGCTGCAATAGTTGTGATCCCGTGCCTATGATCAGGCATAACAGTAATACACAAGAATATTGGCATGGGTGGGTAGGAAGCAGGAGCAATCGCTGGCCCCGCAGCATGGCATGCTAGTGGCCAAATGCTACTAGGAAAGATGGTGAAACTTTTTGTCCAATTTTCCAGATACTAATTGCCTGGGAACAGGAGTAGAACAGCCAAGGGGCAAAGTTGGCAAGATCTCTCCTGCTTTCAACATGCAGCATACTGGTTTAGCTGCAGCAGGATGACAAGCCACATTTCAAGCAGAATCAAAGGACTGGGACATTACAAATCAGTGTTAAATTTCTCTCCCTCCCTCTCTCTCACAGTAAAAAAAAATCTAATAGACCAAACAAAATCCATACATCTTGGCTGTATGTGGTCTGGAAACTGACACAGAATATAGTATCCAAGATTCTTAGTTTTCTATTTTTAAAGGCAACTTTCTAGACCCTTTTAAATATCTGGAAAGTGGATGCTTTCAGATGTCACAATAAAGTATGATTTATCATTATGGGAATGAGCCTTGGTCTCCTGTACTCCTTCCTCACCTCTTTCTCTGGCATGGCTTCAAGGAGAAAATTGAAAGCTTTTGCTTCCCTTTATGATTAACCACAGTTTAATGCAGTGTTTCTCATACTTGAGTCTCCAGCTGTTATTGGACTACAACTCCCATCATCCCTGACCACTGGTGCTGCTAGCTAGCAATGCTGAGAGTTGTAATAAAACAATGGCTGGGTACCCAAGTTTGAGAAACACTGGTTTAATGTTACATCTGTACACTAAACTCTGGTTAATCTTAATTGTGATTTGTTTGAACAGATCACCTCTATAACCCATGGTTTGAAAATGGCTTCTTTCAAACAAAGCATAATTAAGATGAATCACAGTTTGTCAGGTTCAGAGTAAGCACTAAGCTACAGTTAATCAAAAACAGAAGTGAAGGGCTTCAGAACTCCTCTGCTATGCTGGGACAGGGGTGGATGGCAGGTCATCCCCATCACAGTAAGCCACAGTTTGAAGCCAATGACTGGTCAAATCTCTGAAGCCAACTGCTGAGTTTCAATGCCCTGCATGGCACTTTGCCTCTTCCCTTTATTATCATAAGTAGCTAAGTAAATTATCTACACTGATGGACTAGATGGAACATACATATGATAAAACTGGACAGTTCTTGTGTTCACCAGGGTATGAGTTGCCAGCATTCTTTGTATATCAACAGGTTGGAATGTGTTCATTTTTTCCAACATAAAGTGTATATGCTATAAAAAGCAGACTTGGTTAGCATCTTGGTTAGCAGATTCAGAATAAGTAGTGGTACACACAAAACACTTATGGGAAAAGTGGAATATATGTTAGTGCATTAAAAAATCTCATTCTGCAACTAATCCTCAGTTATTAGCTGCAGAATGAGGTTTTTTTTACTCAGAGCAGCTATAATGCTCTTACTATGAGGTTAACAATGAAACTCTAGTGTGAACCAAGGTAGGTGCTCTCATAGTCATCTTCAAAGATTTCTTTGATTCTAAGGGCATGCTTTAAAATTGGCAATTTAAGCAGATTTAGAGACTCAACATTTGACATGCAACTCTCAAATATAATATAGAAGGGCATCTGTAATGACAACCCCCAGAATACATTGTAATAAAGAAACTTAATGTACAGTTACACAGATTTGTACCAGCTTAGAATTTGGCCCACACAATTCTATGTGCATGCATAATTTGCACATTCTATGTGCAAATGCAAAAGGGCATTGTGAGCCTTTGTTAGAAACCAATCATCTGTGCTTATTGCTGCATGTTAAAAAGCCCCATTGCGCATTTGCTTACATCTTATTTTAAACCTTTCATAGATGCCCATCAGTAGATCTTTAGCACATAGATGTGAAAATGATAGATGAGATCTGATTCATCTGTACATGTTTATTAACACTAAGATTTTACCTTAGGCTGTTGGCTGAAATGCTGGTTTGGTAATTCTTATTCAAGGCAGATTGATATGCTGCTATAGAGAGCTCTACTCACTGATGCAGTCTTGTAGCATCTACACAATTAACTTTCCTTCATTGCACATCAGTGGCATGTTAAGTTTTTCCTAACAACCTCTATGGATGCATATAATCTCATCACAATATATGAAGCATGTCCAATAAAAGGAACATTGATGGGTACTTTAGCTCAGTATTGCACCACGAATTTATATGGGTTGGACCAAAGAAAAATGGAATTTGATTATTAAAATAACCCTATTCCTCAAGATTCTAGTGGCATAGTATGTTCAAATTAAATACAAAGAAAGCAATATCCATAATACCTGCCTCTGTTGTCTCATGTAATGTTGGGGGGGGGGCAGTGTATCATGTTAAAAGATATAGCATTGCCACAAACAGATTTTTCTGGTTTTTCACTATTTCCATTGTCAATCACAAACCTGTATTTTGGCATTGCTTTTGTTTTGTTTTGTTTTGTTTTGTTTTAAAATATCTGTGTATCAAAGTATTCTAAAAATGTTAGCTGCACTGCACACAGACACAAATTCAGATTAACCCTTAATTTACCATTCAGAATACTCTAAGAAGCCAGATCCATAAAATTCACTAAAATGTTCAGTGCTTTTCCTCATTTGAATTGAATCCATAAGCAACTTTTCCCAGCATAGTATATTTTTCACAATAAAACCACAAATAATGTTGCTAGTTTCCTTAACCACATTAGTTCCACCACCCAATTTCTCTAGTTCTCTGCTTGACATCTACCACAGGCTGGCCCCTTTCATGCTATCTTTCTCTGCCCTCCTTTTGAGCATATCAATGTTCATTGTTATTGGCTAGTACTGTGTACATTCTATAAAAGACATGTCTTCAGGTTTTGAAATTTAACTATGAGGATTTTTAATTTGTTTTGTATGATATGTATTCAGATTTTTCAGAATGTTTAATGTGCTAGAAAGCTAAATCGTGTGCCGTAACATAGCTGTACTTGACACGTTGTACAGTCGTACCTTGGTTCTCAAACGCCTTGTGACTCAAACGTTTTGGCTCCCGAACGCCTCAAACCCAGAAGTGAGTGTTTCGGTTTGCAAACGTTCTTTGGAACCCAAACATCTGACACAGCTCCCGATTGACTGCAGGAAGTTCCTGCAGCCAATCATAAGTTGTGCCTTGGTTTTTCGAATGTTTTCGGAAGTCAAATGCACTTTCGGAACGGATTCTGTTTGAAAAACAAATCACGGCTGTACTCAGTCTGAGAATCTATACATTATTTTTCTTAGAAATAAAGTGACATAGATGAAGCAAATGAAAAAAGCCCCACATTATTCAAGGTTTCTTCTCACATTGCTTTTTCTAACATGCATTCTGAAGATACAGAAATAGAGAGAAGGTGCTGCATATCTTTGAAACTTGACAACAGACAACTGCGCCTCTCAAACATAGGTTTGGTAAACCTCCCGGAAAAATGGATTCATGTACACCAAACTGTTTCCAGGTTATGACAACACATAAGAATATTGGGTCAGAAATCCCCCATAAGCAACAAGATGCCAAACAGTCCATCTTAAGACCAAATAATTGTTGCTTCACTTTAATCAGGTGAGCATGTGTGACTTTGAAGCATGTCCACCTCAAAAGTGAAAGAAAAGTAGAATCACTGTGAACTAGACTGAAGACAGTTAAGAGTGCCAGCTCCATGGGTGCTAACTATTGCTGTAGAATCCTTGTACATTTGTGTTACCAAGTTAAGAAATGGGTTTCTAAAGTTCCATTTAGTCAACAAAGTTAGTATATACTTCCAATCCACTCTGTAAAATACTTTTAGGGAATCCAGTGCTATTAACGCAACTAGATTGTTAATGTTATATATATAAACTACAGACGACTCTCAACATAGACCGGGATTACATTCTGGGGATAGTGCGTAAAGCCCAAATTGTGTATAGTCAAAAAACACTGGGTTCAATGGTGGGTGGTATTGACAAAGTCTTTTTTCCTGGATGCCCACCCCCTCTCTTTTTAAAAACAGCCAAGCATATAAAGCTGAATGCACACAACTGAAATGCACATAAGTTGTGAGTTACTTGCATGTTATGTCTACCCCTCCCCCTTTAACAAAAAGGAAAGCTTGCATAGACTGGCCCTCCTTAACTATGACGACTGTTACACTCCTTGATTTAAACATGCCTGGGGCACAGAATTGATCCCCTCAATCCAAATGCTGTTCAGTAAGTTATGTGTAAGCAATTTTTGGTGGATTTCCTGCAACAAAATTATGCCTTCTCAAACATATGACATAATTCTCATGCATTTAACCAGGAAGTTCGGCCCTTTGATATTTATCAACAAGGCCTTTAGTAAGTTCTGGCTTAGTAGAATTACCATGGTTTCATGCTGTTGAGAGTCTAGGAACTTGAACCACTCAGTCTCTTAATTTGAAGTGGGAGAGCATTGGACTCTCTGTCAGAACTAACTTGAATGAATACAGTTAAACTGGAAAGATTTTGTTATTTGATCTACTCTGGTATTAGTCTGCCCTGTTAAGGACCTGAGTGTAGAGCTCTCTCAACACTTCTGTACTTCATATTGTAGGTTGTTCAAGAGACGTAAAACATTTCATACTCTTCCCTTGGCTTTCTCTTTGAAACTATTTATACAAGGTGACAATTCACATCAATAAAGATAACTGGCTTTGCCAGTTTAGCCTACCTAATGAAGGTGTGTTGCCTCCATAAAAATATTGATAGCTGGTGTGAAGTGTTCCTGGAGAGAATGGCCTCTTCAAGACATCTAACTTAGCCTTTTCTTTTTCTTTTTCTTCTGGTCTGCAGAGACTAATCTACTGGTTCTTCATTTAGTGAGTAATTTGATCTTTAGCTACTGCCTCAATCCCAGGTTTATTGCTTCTTCCATTATTTTTGAAATATCCATCAGTTCCTATAAAATACCTATTTTGCTTCCAGAGCGGTCAATGCTGTTGTCAGCACTGCTGCCCAGGCTACCAGCAGGTTGCTTCTCACCTGCTGACTCGGTGAGGTGATACCTCAAGCTACTGACATGGTGCTAGTCAATTTCACATCCTTAAACATTTTAGCACTTTCTTTCACCATTATAGTTTCTTTCTCCTCCCTCAATTATTTTGAACTGTCAAAAAAGTTTTCTCTGGTGATATTCCATTTCAGAGCTTTATTGGCCTTTCATTGTATCCTTCCATCAACTGGACCTATGCTTTTAGAAGTTAACCTTGCTTTAAAGATTCCCTTTAAAGTCGTAGCCCTTTAAAATTTGGAGGTTTGTGGAGCCCAATGATTAGGCTGCCATTTTGCCTGATAAGCCACACACACACACACACAGCCTCTCTCTCACAACCCCTCTGGTTACTGCTCCTTGGGATGTACTTGCATGATGAAACACATTTGTGATGAAGCTTCAGGTGTGACCCTATACACAATTAGTGTGCATTCCATCTATAACAAGTTGCCTTCAATAATGTGGAAACCTGAAAATCCTGAAGTAACTGCTTATTGATAAAGTCTGCATTCAGAAACCCAGATTTATCTATCAGACACAAATTTTGATTTTTCTGACTTTCCTAATGAGCAGGATATAATACAGTAGAAATAAAACAAAAAAATACGAATGTTCTTGGGGGACAATATAGTTTTTAAGAATGATTAATCCTTATGGAATAATGTCAGTCAGAAAATAAAAAAGGATTCAGAAGACCAGGCAGAACAGGTTTTAAATGATTAGGAAAACTCATGCTAGCAATCAAATGATTTACACTGAGGAAAGGGAGGGAGTATTAGCTGTATACATAAGTATACAAATTTGTGGCAGTGATGCTAGTTTTAGACAGAATAAAGTACTGTGAATTTGGCAGTATCAGTCTCTGAACCTTCCCAGCAGCATAAGAAAATTCATATATCACAGGGCTACTGAGATAAAGTAATGCTCAGCCCTAGAGGGCACAGATTTCGTCTTTATGTAAATCAGTGCCTGTCACTGCATGCATGATTCACTGCTCAGAGTGTACTCTTCTGTGACGAATGAGTCCCGCTTAATTTGGCAGTGATTATGCGGGTTGCTGGCCCTCTAAACCCCTTTGAACTTGTAATTGCTGCTGGTTTAAATAATGAACATTAAGGGGTGGTGGATTCATAAAACTGTGGATAATTACAATTTTTCTTTTTTTCCTCTTTGTTTTTTTTTAATGGAAGGAAAGGCTTCTGAGGCCACCGATAACTGTATCATACTAGGCTGTTACCAAAATAAAGCTGCAGTCTTCTTCACAGTATGGAGGAAAGAAAATGAGAGAGAGAGAGAGAGAGAGACTAGGATGCTGGTAGAAAAGGAGGAGCAATTGCATTCATGAATATTCATAGCCAGTCACATCTGTAGCAGTCTTGCTTTCTACTTTTTCCTTGGTAGTTCAGCATAGACTATAACCACTAACCAAAAAAAAAAGTGATTATGCAGTTTCATTAGGTTTCAGGTTTAATATATTTCCAAAGCATCATGGAGAATTCTTAAATTCTACCCATCCCTCAGTGCAAATGCCTTTAATAAAACAATGTATTCAGTTTTCTTTAATTTTATAAAAGAAGTTTTTGTTTTGCTTTTCTGTATCAAGTGAATGTAAAAAAAAATCAGTTGCCCCCCCCAAAAAACCCCAACATGGTTTGTAACATGCAGAAAATTCATCAAATATTATCAGACCAAGAAAAAAAGAAAAGAAAGATGTTCATATACGGAGGCCTGGAGGAATATTACTTCATAAGGGAAACCAAAGTGAAAATGCTACTACACAAAAACAAGAATGACTGATAAATTTAGCAGCCTCATGTTCTATTTTCAAACAGCACAGCAAAGATTTATAGCCCTGCTGCTTCATATGGCAAATGAAACATCACGTAGAAAGCACTTCTGGTTTTTTTAAAAACATATTACAGTGTTTTATACCCTTCTTATATCCCAGTGCTATTGATTAGCATTGAGATCATAGGTCTCAATAATGTCATTAGAGCCTGTATATGGCAGACTGTGATTAACAGAAATGGTAGCAGTTTCTCAATAAGGCCTTTAGCAGTTTCGAAGAGGCTGCAAAGAGAAGTGTGTGGTGTCTGCAGGAATTAATACCAAAAATTCAAATTTGCACTTGGGGAGGCTTAAATCCAAATTATGTAATTATTTCAACTGGGATATAAGATGGGTAGTTATTTTTAAAATGCACTTCCAAATAAATGTATTCATGTTTTCCCAAGACAATTAGAAGACTGTTGCAGGTATGGGGATTAGGTAACTGGAAAGATTCTTTTGATGCAATACAAGTCGCATCAAACAGAAGTTTCTCCAGCCTTTGAAATATCTAAGCTACCTTCAGGACTGACAAATCTTTGACAATATAGATGCATAAAAGGGTTCGTTTTCAATTTGGAATTTGTAACACTGCCAGACTCATTCTGCATAAACATTAGAGACCAACAAATACTTTTTTTTCATACTTCACCTTCTTTGGTTAGCTATCCTGTATTTCAAATTAGCTATTTGGCAATTAATTCTTACTCTGAATTAAAGGGGACAGCAAGGTTACTACTGCTCAGTGGACCACTCTCATGAAAGCCAAAATACAACACAGGGACCCCTTAACCCACTCCTCCAAAGCATACACAGCAACAGAAACTTTGGGAAATACTTTCTTCTGCACCTTGACCGCTCCCTCCCATCTTCCTTGTCATGGCTCACAAATGAGGGTGAAGCAGCAGTCAATGTACCTAAAAAGTGGACTTTGGTAAAGCTTCTGTTGCTTTATGATGGGAATGTACAGAAGAAAACAACTCCCTGTGACTTGAAAGGTAGAATGTGCCTAATATGCATAATAAATAATTGTCATTATTATTTATTCAATTTATATGCCACCCTTTATACGTGACCCAGGTGGCACTGTGGTTAAACCACTGAGCCTAGGGCTTGCTGATCAGAAGGTCGGCGGTTCGAATCCCTGTGACGGGGTGAGCTCCCGTTGCTTGGTCCCAGCTCCTGCCAACCTAGCAGTTCGAAAGCACGTCAGAATGCAAGTAGATAAATAGGAACCGCTACAGCGGGAAGGTAAACGGCGTTTCCGTGTGCTGCTCTGGTTTGCCAGAAGCGGCTTTGTCATGCTGGCCACATGACCTGGAAGCTATACGCCGGCTCCCTTGGCCAATAATGCGAGATGAGCGCGCAACCCCAGAGTCGGTCACGACTGGACCTAATGGTCAGGGGTCCCTTTACCTTTACCTTTATGCCGCCCTTTATCAAAAGATCCAAGGGCGGTGTACAACATTAAGAACACATTTTACGGAGCGTAATTATAAAAACATAATAAAAAGCATAATAATAGATAGCATAATAATAAAATAACAATAATAGTAGTCCCCCCCCCCAAAAAAACTTGAACAGGCCATTGATTATATAATGGCCAAAGGCCTGAGTAAAGGGAATGCTTTGCCTGGCACCTAAAGACAAGTAATGATGGAGCCAGATGAGCCTTTATGGGGAGAGCATTCCATGGATGAAGAGCCACCACAGAAAAGGCCTGTTCTCATATTGCCACCCTCAGAACCTCTTGAGGAGGCGGGGACATAGCTCCGGTGCTCCAGCAAGGTTACACCTTGTTCACCCTATACAGGTCAGGTCAGGTTTATATATTTAAATAAATGTGGACTAGCCAACCTTTTGTGCTTTGCTCCTCTCCCCATGTGTGGCCACCATCCCTGCTTGTCTATCCAATTACAATTATAGGCTGGTGGGTCAAGTTTCAGGCTGAATGTCTTTCCCAAAGTGGGCCCTCCCATTTTGCATTCTGTAAAATAACAGAATTAGGAGGAGAGGAGGAAGTTCTTTCTGTCACCCACATTCTTCTAGTTTTCATACTGAGCTACTTTTTAGCCAGAGGGGATATAGATGCTAATTATCTTCCTCACCTGTTCCTTTATTTTTCCTGAAGCAGAAAGGTGTGGCAGGGAGAAAAATTCCAAGAAACTGATGGAAAGACAGGTGGGGTGAGACAAAAATCACTACCTCCTTTGCCTTTCCTCACTCCATTTCATCTAAGCAGTTTCAGAAAAGCCCAGAGGATGATATTCATATTGTGATTATTATTGCTATATTTGCTGTCACTAATTTGATTTCTTACCCACCTTTCACTCTAATGTCCCAGGCCAGTTAAAGCAATGTAAAATACATTAATAAATGCAGTTAAAAACAAATTGCAATCACGGGAATAGGGTGGGTCCTGAAAATGTGTATTTCGGGTGTTGGTGTGCATGCATCCTCATGTGCAACCTGGGAAACTGTCAAGTTATCAACCTCCAACTGTAGACATTCTGAGCAGGAATTGCTTTGTTTTTGTGTACTACAAAACACAAAGCAGCCTGCTGATGCCAAATTAATATGCAGTAGAGGAATTAAAGGTGGTGCCATAGCTAGCCAGCCCATGAAGCAAGATGAGGCGGACACCTCAGGGCCTGAGTGCCCCACTCACCACCACTGCCTCCTATGTGGACATGCCACTCTGCCTCCTCCAAGACCCGCCTCCTCCTCTGCTGTCAGCATCCCACGCCACTGCTGCTTCCACTGCTGTTATGGTGACAGTGAGACGTGGTGCACTTGCAGGGGACAAGGCAGTGGCATTGGCAGAGAGGGACTTTTGTCATAGTGCCAACCTAGCAGTTTAAAAGCACGCCAAAAAAGAGTGCAAGTAGATAAATCGGTACCACTCCGGTGGGAAGGTGAACGTGTTTCTGTGCACTGCTCTGGTCTCAGTGTTCTGTTGCGCCAGAAGCAGCTTAGTCATGCTGGCCACATGATCCGGAAAAACTGTCTGCGGACAAATGCTGGCTCCCTCAGCCTGTAAAGCGAGATGAGCGCCACAACCCCAGAGTCGCCTGCAACTGGACTTAACAGTCAGGGGTTCTTTACTTTTACCTTTTACTCATGTATGACCACTTTTATGCAGGTCACTGAGAAATAAATAAACAGATTGAAATGGTGAATTTCCTTGTTCAGGGCTGCTGCCTGGAAGTTGCTCTCAGACGCTCACCTGCTCACTCAATGCACTCAGTGTACCACTTCAAGGCAGCAGCCCTCATGGTACACCTCTCTCTCTACTCCCCATGTGCCCATCCTATTAAAGTGGAATGCTGCCCACTTTACATGATTTCAGTTATGTGTGCAGAATGTAACCCCTGCGTAAGAGGAGGGACACCTGTACACCACCTCACCTGACTGAACTGGTGTGCAAATATTTATCTGCTGCTGTTTATATTTCCTGTTTCATAACCCTGATTTTATTTTGAATATTTTATGCTTTAGTTGTTCAGGGTAGTGTAATTGTAAGTTTTTGTTGTACCGTAATTGTTGCTGTTTTAATTATTGCACCATTTTTGGGGTGGGGTGGGGTTTGCAGCAGAAACCAGTATGAAAAGTATAAATAGCTGGGTTATCCATCTAGGGCTACTAAAGTGGTTATAGTAGGGAATATCCTACACAACAGCTGGAATTTTAACCTACTTCCCATGCCCTTACTTTGTTTCACTTTATTATCTGTGATTTTAATTTTAGAAGACCTATGCAAATACTACTATTTAAAACGCTATCTTACGATACACATATTTATGAATTCCACTGTAGTTTGTAGGCGATAATGTGGCTTTCTAAACACAAACTAAACACAAATTGTTATCTTCTCTTCCCTCCCCCCTTATTAGAATGTTAAAATGTATTAAGGAGAGCATTCCTCAGTGTGAATTTCAGAAACAATGAAAACAAAATTGACTAAATCAAAAAACCACAATGAGTGAACTCCAACTTTTAAGTGCTATGGGAACAGAACCATTAGTTACTTTAAATAAGCACTGTTAAAATAAAATCAATACATAGTACAGTACCATCAAAATAAACACTTTCCACTACTGCTTTTTTAAAAAGACACAAAAGAAATATAAAGTACAGTATGTCTGACATCAGCGAGTAGTCACATAATTTATAGCTCAGAGGGGCAATAAGAATAATCAGGTATATGTTAACACGATCCCTTCCTCTTTATCAAAGCAGAGCAAAGGTGAGCCAACAATTCCCTCTATCTGTATCTGAAAGGTATGAATTGCAATCCACAGCAAAGCACCCCCACAAACATTACCCTTGAGGACTGTTATAAGTTGGGGGGGGGAGATAAGGCCTTAAACCTCTAGATTCAGTAAAGGGTTAGAATTCTGGTGATGGCTCGCTGGGGGTGGGTCACAAAAGGCTGGTAATAGCTTAGTATGTTTGATAATGGTGAGACGGTGGCCCATGATGGAAGATGCAGGGAAAAGGTGGTCACTTTGCAACAGGCTTGGGAAATGGAGGTTTCCAGGGTCACAGTGGGTGATGCTGTAAGTAAAGCAGGGAGAAGGGAGTGGGCAAAATGCCTGTGGGAGTGGAGAAGAAGCAGGCATAACCATGAGGCACAAATGACATGGCTGGTTCCCATTTGTAGATCTCAGCTTGCTGCTCTTAGGAGAACAAATGCTGGGAAATCTCGATGCAGGTTGTAAATATATGTAAAGGTAAAGGTAAAGGGACCCCTGACCATTAGGTCCAGTCGTGACCGACTCTGGGGTTGCGCGCTCATCTCGCATTATTGGCCGAGGGAGCCGGCGTATAGCTTCCAGGTCATGTGGCCAGCATGACAAAGCCGCTTCTGGCAAACCAGAGCAGCACATGGAAACGCCGTTTACCTTCCCGCTGTAGCGGTTCCTATTTATCTACTTGCACTTTGACGTGCTTTTGAACTGCTAGGTTGGCAGGAGCTGGGACCAAGCAACGGGAGCTCACCCCGTCACAGGGATTCGAACCGCCGACCTTCTGATCAGCAAGCCCTAGGCTCAGTGGTTTAGCCCACAGCGCCACCTGGGTCCCATATAGGTTAATATATGTAACCTATATGTAAACCATATTCCATAAAGTCACTCCAGTCTTTTATCAAAGGAAACACTTGTTGTTGCTTAGTCATTTAGTCGTGTCCGACTCTTTGTGACCCCATGAACCAGAGCATGCCAGGCACTCCTGTCTTCCAATGCCTTCCGCAGTTTGGTCAGACTCATGTTGGTAGCTTCAAGAACACTAGCCCTGGTTAAATGCCAAGACCCCCGGAATCTCTGTTGAGATTGGCTGAGGAGACCTGAGGAGACCTGGCCAGATGGGCAGGGTATAAATAATAAAATTATTATTATTATTATTAATCTCAGCAGAGATTGGGGTGGCATGTAACTAAGAATACTTTTTACATGTCTGGAAACATGTCACTATAAGAGCTGAACCAATACAAGAGAAACTGGGGCCAGTTTTCTAACATAAATTCAGCAAATTAGCATAACAGGAAGATACAATGCCAGGTATGTCTGAATGGATTATAAACACAGATTAATCTACGTTTTGTTGCAGGAGAATGACCACCACCAACAGAAACCCAGGAAAAATTCAGAACAAGTTTGTTATTTAGTTCAGAATCGGTCATTTTCTGTGGCTCAATTTATTATACTTTGAAAACAACATTTAAAGCATTTGGCTTGGGATCGGCAAGGATGATGCACCTTTGCTTCATTACAGTTCTCAAATATTTTCTAAATACAGTATTTTTCCCTTTTGATGCATGCTAGTTAAAAAAAAAGGAGATGGAGTGAATTCTGTAGCAAGGTGCTCAGTATTTATTCGGACTAGGGACAACCCCCATGATCTTAAGACATCTCAGTGGCTTGCCTATAAAGGTGTCTTCCACTAGAAAAATGCCTCTTCCAACCTAGCAAAAGTGCATTGTGTGAGGGGGAAATGACCCAAACTGAATGATGCTGACCAATTTGTACAAGCTTTCTTTTTTCCAAAACTCAAGATCTTTCTATAATCCATCAGAGTGTACATGCTGCAACCTGCAACTCCTGTTCTTCCTTATTCTTGTAATGTTCATACAGTATTATCACAGTATAAGATACATTGCAACACCGAACTAACCCTAATAATCTACTAGAGTTCACAGAACAGCATTACTACATTTCCCCACTTCATCTGATGGTTCTTTCACTCCAAGCCTATGTTTTTTATATTTAGCTGTATGATCTTAAAGAATCTTAGAGAAAATAGTAGAGTGGACTAGATTCATTGTTCACATATAACTGAATGCCATAAACATGGTTGTTGGAAGTAAATGACATTTTGCTTTATATAGCAGAGTCTAGAGTAACTAAAACAAAGACTTAAACAGCTATTCATGAGAAGCCTACAATCATGTGAGTAGGGGACTATCATAGCAAAACAAACATGCAAACAAACCTGGACTCCAGTCTGCTTTAAGCTGTTGAACTCATAAAGTGCTACTAGATAACCATCGTGGTCCCTTCCAACTCTACAATTCTATGATATCTATAGATATAGATATATAGATACTGTATATATAATCATCTCACAAATTACTGAAGCTACAATCCTTTACTTAACTGCTAGAACTCACTGAGACTTACTTCTAAGTTCACATGCACAGGGCTGCACTGTAAATTATAGAAGGCTTAGCAATAGTTATAAGAGCAGCTATTTGGATTGTCTGACAGTTTTATCAGAGCTAGAGCTAGAATGTAAGGCACAAATGCCAACAGATCTTAGGGGAGAAGCCTATTCTTTAGTAGACAGCAATATCCAATGGTTCACAGTTCATCCGATGGTGGAACGTCACGTATGGTGACTGTATCTTACACACTGGATTTTAATCCACTTAGATTTATACTTTGGTCTGTTAGTTTTATGTACAACTCTTGCATATGTACTGTATGCTTCTTGCAAATGTAAAAATAATATATTTTTATTTCTTCTACACAGATCAATGAAACATAAAAATAAAAATGGGAGCTGCATGATAATACACATTATAATGCAGAGCTAATTTTTTAGTCTATGGGAAAAATCTGTTTTGTATTTTGCATTCAAATCAGCTCTAGCAATGAAGGAATATTTTCATCATTATTTTATCAAATGATTTTGCTTAGTTGAGTGTTTTTTTTAAGTCCAAGCAAATGAGCTTTCTTTAATGTTTTTTCTTTTACATTTTCCAAAAAAACTCAGCAACAAGGCCCTCCCACACATACATTTGCTTATAATTTCACACTACTTTTTCTATTTTTGCTCTAACTTCCCTTTCATGTGCATCTTAACTTTCATTTACTATTCATATATTTACTTTACATACACTCCTTCTCTGTCTCCAAATCATTAGTAGCTATTGTGGGGAGGGGAAAGCAGTTGAAAAGATTACTGCAGGGGCACTTTCAGACCACACTTCTTTCCTGTTCTTTCAATCTTTTCTGCATTTTTAGGGAATAAATCTCTTATAAGTTCTGATACTCCAAACACACTCTCTTTCCTTCTGTGTCTCTTTCAGATTCTCAACAGTTTGGCCTCAGGCTAGTTTCGTAATAATAAAAAATCCCAAACCTGATATTCAGCATGAGAGCCACAACACAGCAATCTCACTCTGAACAATACGTTTCATTACAGCAGCTCTATTGACTCCTTTGCTTGAAATAGTTTGAATTTCCCACCAGCTCAGTTGTGTGATATTTGGCCTCTTTTAGGCTAGCTAGCTCTTCCTAGAGGAAACCTACAGGGCAAAGAATAGAAAGCTCATGAGCCCTGAGGGCTTGTTTCAAAGAATACAAAGTCTTAGGAAAAAGTTTACTGGAGCTGTAGTTTGGTATGAATAAAGTCTTCAACAGCAGACTATACTGAGTGTATATTATCATCTAATTCTAGTTGCCACTTAGAGCTGTGGCATCATTGTAGAAAGCCAAATTCGAATTTTTACTGAAGCTATAATTTTGGATGTATAAGGTAATTGATAGCAGACCATGTTGAGGGCATATCACCATCTAATTCCAGTTGCGGTTTTGAGCTGATATGTCATTCTAGAAAGCCAAATTTGAAATTTCACAGGTTTTAAGAGTTCTGGAGTAACTTTCAGACAGAACTATACTGAAACTCACCCACCCACTGTGAGTTTTTGCATGGCACATACAGCTGATTATTTTTATGTTACTAGTCCTGGAGTATCCATAGCAAATGACCAGAGGAAGAATGACTGCTGGGAGGATGCAGAAAGAAAAAAATGCCATAGTATACCTGCACCAGCACAACAGATGCCTTCATCTGCCCCAGCTGCAACAAAACATGTCTTTCCTGTGTTGGTCTCTACAACCACAGCAGGCACTGTAACTCTCAAATGGTTTGACTTCATCCCCAAGGCGCACTCTTCTATTGTCTCCTGAGACAGATGAATGTCAACCATTTACTGCACCATATAAACCTGAACTTTCTCTAAATGCATCATGTTTGAAAAAATAGGAAAGGATTTTACAGGGTGGGGGAATAAGGTTATTTCTCTTTGCAGATTATTTGTGCCTAAGAAGATGGCCTAGTTCACATCATCATGTCAGGCCTATGGTTAAGTGTGAAGTGGTATGGTGTAGACTCCCAGGGAGTGTGAACTGGCAATCCTGTAGACTTTGCTCCTGCTCAGTTATTTTGCTGCTGTGCCACCATTAGTCTGAAGAGAGCTAAACCACAAGCATTTGTTAAGATGGTATGCTAATCCAATCCATGGCTTTGCATAGCACAGCAGCAAAATAACCAGGAAAGAGTGAAGCAACTGCAATTTTCTCCCTGGAAGATTCATGCTAAGCCATGGTTTGACTTAGCGTGATATGAAAACCAGGCTTTTGTGTGATACAAGTTCAGTATATAAAAAAAGACAAAGCAGCTAAGTTTGATTATGATACTGCAAATTTTCTACAAAGGCTTACTTTAGATCAGGCATCCTCAAACTGCAGCCCTCCAGATGTTTTGGCCTACAGCTCCCATGATCCCTAGCTAACAGGACCAGTGGTCAGGGATGATGGGAATTGTAGTCCAAAACATCTGGAGTGCTGAAGTTTGGGGAAGCCTGCTTTAGATATACATGAAACCATATGTGAAATATTTAACAATAATGAACATTATGTGATACAGAATTATATCAGAATTTTAAGAAAACATTGGTTTATTATCATATTGTAAACCATTAAAAGCCAACCCACCAACTGCACTGAAAAACATTCAGTAAGACTTTCACTGAATGCTTTAAAATGTTCATCAACAAATTAGCAGAAAACAAACAAGCAATTAAAAGAAGTCTGCTAAAAACACAGATACAAAAAAACCACACCTGGGGAAATAGTTGCAGTTTTCAGAAGATAGTTTTTTTAACAACCTAAATTGCTCACAAATACATTTATTTTCAAATTATACATTTTAAAGTATTTAATCAGGACTATGCAAAGCTTTCTTGATCTGATTTGGGTTCCAACTCAGTGATCTGGATTGACCCCCAATCTGGAACAGATTGATCTGGACCTGATCTGACCCCTGATTTGAACTTTTATATAGGTGTATGTAACAGAAATTGGATTAGCACTGCCAAAATTCAAACATAGCTCCAATGGTTTTTGTGCTAACCACCTTTAAAGTTTCCTTTTAAAATATTTTATAAAAAGCTACTGGATGGAAGTAATATTACATTGTATGTGTCTTGCTTGTGCACTGACTGTGTGCAATACACTGGACTGTGTGCAACATACTCACAAGACTTTCTGACACATACAGAAACACAAACACCAAATGAAGTACTAATAAAGGCGAGTTGATCCAATCTGCTGTGGACCAATTTGGGGCTTCCAAATCGGTTGCACTGTTATATATTTAATGCAATACATGTAAATATGTCTATGGTCCTGCACTAAGTAGCATAGCCTTCAGCAGCTAAGCAGTATTCAATTAGATGTAAAGGCACTCCTAACAGGAACACCCTCTGATACAGGACTGCTTTGGGAACCATTCCTTTGCATGTTTGTGAGCGTGTGCAAGAGCATGCGCAAAATGTTATGCCAGAATCAGTCATTCATGTGGATTTTTCATTAACATTTTTTAGCAAGCTTCCAATTACATATATTTTATGGGGGGGGGGGGAACTACACACACAATTAATTCCAATGTAACTTTTTAAGCGTGTCTACTGCTATAGGAATCATTTAAGAAAATACTGCATAGATGCTGATTATTTATTTATTTAAAGCTCCAGAACAACTTACATATCAATAAAAATCTACTCTTATTTAAGAATGATGTTGACAAGCTGGAACATGTGCAATGGAGGGTGACCAAGATAATCAAAGGTCTGGAAACCAAGCCTTATGAGGAACAGTTGAGGGAGTCGGGTATGTTTAGCCTGGATAAGAGGAGCCTGAGAGGAGATGTGATAGCCAGGGCTCAGGTGGGCGCCATTGACATTATAAGAGAACAAAGGAGGCTTATTCATGGAGAGTTCCGGCACCTCTTTTTCTATAAAAAATAGCACTGATGATAGCCATATTCAAATATTTATAGGGCTGTCACATGGAAGATGGAGCAAGCTTGTTTTCTCCTGCTCCAGAGGGTAGGTCCTGAACCAATGGATTCAAGTTACAAGAAAGCAGATTCCAACTAAACATCAGGAAGAGCTTTCTGACAGTAAGAGCTATATGACAGTGGAAGACTCCCTCAGATGGTGGTGGATTCTCCTTCCTTGGAGGTTTTTTAAGCAGAGGTGGAATGGCCATCTGTCGTGGATGCTCTAGTTGAGATTATTGGATTGCAGGGTTTGAACTAGATGACCCTCATAGACCCTTCCAACTCTACAATTCTATAATTCTATTCAGTCTTTTTTTAGTATTAAAAAAAGCCCTCTACATTTAATTCCAGACTCTACCTGCCTTTTGTAATTTAGAGTAATTTCATCTTGGATGGTGTAGTCAATGCAACCATTCATGTTACTTTAGTTCCTACCAGGGCTGTGCATCCAATTCTGCTGAGTCCCAAGACCTGAACCAAATCAGGCTGATTTGGGGGAATCCAGGCATTGGTTTGAGCTAACCCTGGATTGCCATGGGTTGGTTGGGTTGTGTGGCAGTCACATAGCAAAATGGGGCTCTCAGGGGGTAGGGCATGGGAAGGCAAGGCAGCTATGGGCAGGAAGGAGAAACCATGAAAAGGAGTGACCTACTAGCTCTTCTTCGCAGGAGAAGGTAGGGATCAGCAGCTTCTTCTTCCCACCAGGCCTCTCCTTTCTCCAGTGTCCTGAAGCAGCAACACACAGGAACAAATCCTTCCATGTGTAGTGCTGTTTGCTGCTCCTTTGCGAGCAGCTTCCCTGCATGGAGAAAAGCCATTCACAAAGGAGCGGCACCTCATAGGATCCAATCCTTGTGCTGGTAAACAGGATTAGGTCCTGTATGGCATCATTTTTGCTCCTTCCCCGTCAGGGGAGGAGATCAGAAGCATTTACTCCCAGTTTTACACAAGCTACAGTTTCCTGTGATGTCTGAACATGGGGAATTGTGGTTAGTAAGAATAAGTCAGGATCAAATTGTATTTCATACCTTGGCTTATTCTAAAACTCTATTTTAAACAAACCACAGTTGTCTGATCTCAGATGTCACAGAGAATTGTGGCTAGTTTCAAACCAGAAGTAGATTTTTTTAAATCTCCTCCACTGGCTTATGAACGAGGACAGAAAGAAAGGGAGGATGCATGTAATTCATTCAGATAGTGAAAAAGCATCATTTCCTGCTATATCTCAATTGTGTCAATGACTTATCCAACCCTATTCTGTGAATCAAAAATCCATCTTCATGATCTCATTGGCTATACCACATTTAAGTGAACTAATCTAGAAAGAGGGTTATTGTGTTCATTCACAAGATGGGAGGGAGCATAAATCACACAGAAGAGTCAGAAAGAGGCAATAACCCTCACTCCATCTGTGAAGGAAAACATATTCCCTAGGGCCGAGTGCACCTCTTCTATATAATATGAATATGAGATGGATGTAGAGCAGAAGGGAGATGTGAACTCCAGGAAACAGGATTCTTTTGATGCACTGAAAAAATGTTATTTAAGGGGTGGGAGGAAGATTGGTTGTGAAGAAAGATACCACCACAAACAATACATTCCTGGGCATAGTAGAACTTACAAAGCCAATATTTTGCTTATATTTGTAGCTATTTTTAATCTAGTTATATCCCTGTAGACTTGCCTATGAAATACACTCTGATAGACTGTGTGTTTATAATAGAACTGGAAGAAAAACAAGGCAGGAGAATTTAAGCCTGTATAATTTAGAAATCAAACAGAGAACAGCAGCATGCAAAATGCTGAATTTCTAGTAATAAAGAGCATATATCTAGCATCTGGAATAGTATACTGGTGTCTCCCATCTACAGCATACTAAATGCAAATTTCTTGTCTCAGTAAGGTTTCTAAAATTAAATTATTTACAGTTTGGATTGTCTCAGTAATTGTAAGAATAGCAAAAAAACAAAATCAAAATCAAAAAGACAGATGGTGACAGAATTGACATAGATTCCATATTTTATAAAAGAGGAAATGATATGGTAAAGGACTAAAAGCTTAAATATACTGGCCTCTGTTTAAAAGTGTATTTTTATTTATTCTTTTAAATGAATGATTAAAAATGATGGACAGGAGATTCAGTTGGACACTAGTGCAACATTCATGCATAGAAGAACTCTAAAAAGTGCACCAGATGTCTGTTTTCCCTGTTCTTTCCCATCAGCTCAAATCTACTGGTGTGATTTGGTAAGAAGGTATGGCAGGCAGTGTGTGTGTGTGTGTGTGTGTGTGTGTGTGTGTGTGTGTGTGTTCATGCAGACTCCTCATATTTACACCCAGACTTCTGCGTGCCATCAAGTTACTCACTTGGAGCATAAGTCACTTGTATAGAATGGAGCAGGGTAGGGGGAATGGATGCAGTTATAGGGGATGGGAAAGTGGCCTCCCATTGCCTGCCACACTTCCTCAGCAGTGTACTCAGGTTAACAGGGACTTGGAGCGGGCGGCTCTGCCACATTGCACCCATTCTCAGCTACAGTGGTACGTAGCTTATTGTCCACAGAGATCCTTTGTAGAAACGGAGCTAATGCTGATAGGAACTCTGATATACATTTTGAAAAACAAATAAGCCAAGAGATGTTTCTGAAACCTGGCAGCCTATTCAAAATGCCATTCTCCATGCTCCCAATACATTATAGCATATTTATGCATTAAAATCTGTTTAATGCATACATTTATACATTAAAACACACTAGATATACATACACAGATGCAATTATATACAAGCATGTGCCTAATTAGAAACATTGCGGCATAATAAAGGTTCTTACGACACCATGTGTAATGTAAAAAAGAATCAAATAATGCTGTTTCATGCAATATGACATCATTTCCTGGAATTAAACAATGGTGATGGAAATGCAGGTAGCCTTAAGTAAATTTCATCCTCAAACAATTCACAGATGTTTTCCTTTGTCTAATAGAAATCAGTACAGAGCTTGAACACATTCTCTCTGTATCTGTCTTTTCTCTCTCAGCAAGGCAACTGCATAATACAAACAGATCTTTGTCTCCTAAAAGCAACCAAACAACTATGTTGAAAATAAGCATACCCAGCCCCATTTGACATTGTTGTCCACCAATGTTACAATCCTACTGATGGTACAATACTTGACGGCAAAATGTTCTGCTCTAACAGCACAATCCTATACATGCTTACTCAGAAGTTCCACTGGGTTCATTGTGGTTTACTCCTAGGTAGGTGGGTATAGGATTGTAGCTATGGATGGTACTAATGGTTCTCCTCTGACGCTTCTGGATCCTTTAAAAAGCCTACCCATATATTTGGTTATCCACATACTGGCTGTGTCATACAGCGCTACAGTGAGAGGGGAGAATTGTCTGAAATCCAGTGGATGAACCTTGTGTCAGTGGACTCCACTGGTGCAAACTTCCTATTCCTGATTTCAGGTTATTCCAGCCCTGTAGAACCATCTTGAAAGGTTTTTCAGACAAGGGGAAAGGAACAAACTTTGACTGCTGTCTTCAACTCACACAGCTACTGGAAACAACTCTATGTGAATGTAGCATCCCCTCCTACATGTACAGCCACTTCCAATCATGCCTTTTAGAATGTCTGATTGGAAAAGTCTAACAACCCTAAAACACAGAAAATCTACTTTGGTATTTAGATGCCAGCAGATATCTTACTTCCAGCATACGACTGAGTAAACAGTAGCAAAGCTAGCCTGTATTGTACATACCAACCAATCAATCTCTTTATTACAGTTAATGACCAGCGGGGTGCAAACTTGAATAAAAAAAGGCGGGCATGTAAGCCCCACCCCACATAATTTACTGTGTTTCCCCCTTTTTTAAGACACCGTGTTATAACTTTTTTCCTCAAAAAAACAACACAGGGTGGCTTACTTTTGGTGGGATGTCTTATTTTTTTAATTAGCGGTACGGTTTTTACGGCTCAGGGTGCTGCTGGGCTCTCTTCAGTGCTCGGCGCTGCAGCAGCCACCGGTTCCGGGTGGCAGAGCGGCAGGCGTCCTTGGCCGGCCAGGCGGAGGCCGCTGGCTCAGGCGCTTTGCCCGCCGCTGCAGGGCGCTCCAAGCTCCTTGGCCGGGCCAGGCAAGGAAGCAGTGAGCCCAGCGGTGGTGGCAAGCACGGAAGCGGCAGGGATGGCGGTGGACGAGAAGGCGGAGCGCGGGGATGCAGCAAGCAAGGCGGGAGCGCGATCAGCTGTTAAGTGGAGCTCTTGGAGTGCCGGCCGCATGGAGTGACTCTGTGAGTGGAGGTGCCTGTGGGGTTGGTTTCCGCAGTGCGGAAGTATGGCTTATTTTCGGGGTATGTCTTATATTTCTCAAATGCTTAAAAACCCTGCCATGGCTTACTTTATGACTACGTATTAAAAAAGGGGAAACAGGGTATCACAAGACACACTGTTTGAATTGCAATGTTCATCAACTTTGGGATCTGCTTCAAATATTTTATTGGGGGAGGGGCACAAAGGGACCTCGGCCCTTAGGAACTGGCTCTTATGAGGTCCAGCATTCTGTACAAGCCAAAATGGGACAGTTGGTGTATAAACTCCAACTAGGCATAAATTCAGTATACTTCAGCAATCTGAGCAGGGAATAGAAAAGAACACTACCTAACACATGGGCAGAATTGGAAGGTGAAAATTAATCCTTCAAAGGCAATTTCATTTTTGAGACATGTCCCTGGTCACTCTTGTTGTCTTTCAGTGCAATGTTGTCTCCCATTACTATCTTTCCTTTGACAAACTCCTGATAAGCTTTTCAACAAATCCCAGAACACTTTTCTAAAACAATGTCCATAGGAACAGCCTGGCCCTGCCAGCTCCAGTTAGGGGCTTCTCGGGGAAGATGCCCTCGGAGAGCCCCTATAAAATATGAGTAATTGGTAGAGACCTGTGATGGAACATGCATCCACTTCTCCCACAGTACCAAGTAACTTGTGATAATTACCGTAGCTCCCCCTCCTAAATGCACACAGACAATTTAAATGTTTCTTGCTATGTTACCAGTGCTCTCATTCTCACACCGATATATGTTTCTGTGGCCTTGCATCTAATATCTCCAAAATGCACTCTGTCTTCCCTTTGCTATCAGTCTCCTTTTCGTGAGGGTGGGCTACCCCCGCTGAAAATAAAGTGGAATAACTGAAAGTTATTCTGGGCTGCTTCTGACATTAATGTCTTTTGCTGAATTGCCACTGTTTTGGTACCCTTTCTCCCATAGCTACACATAACACTACCTAGGTGCCCTGGAAGGTGACAATGGCAAGAAGCTGAGGAATAATGACCACTCCAGTGAATGGCGGACCCCTTGCTCATGCATCCAACCTGTCAAACTCTCAGAAAAGGCTTATCCACACTGACCTTTCCTCTAATCTTTCCAGGCACAGTCTGGATTTTAAACACACACACACACACACCTTTTTTTTTTGCTCCAGAGCTTTCCCCATGAAAACCTGCCCTTTAAGCCTCAACCAGAGCAAATGGCAATCCACTTAAACCCAAACTGAGCACTAAAAAGCAGGTTTTCGCAGGAAAAGCTCCAGGGCAAAAAACCCCAAATGCTCAGACACTGAGCTTTTAAGTTCAGGTTTGTGCCTAGAAAGAGCAGGGCAAAATGTAAAAGACAATAACTGACATCAGGTCTGCAGTCCATTCTTCTGTGGGTGGGACTCACCCAATGAATCCCTCAGCAGAAGCCCTGACCAAGGGCTTCCGTTTCTGCAATGGGGCTTTCCCTGCATGATCAGGGTGTGGATCAGGAGAACCCTCGGAACAGCAGGGAAAAGAGAATAATTGTATATGGCAAGATGAAATGCTTGCACAAACGGAACATGTGTAATAGTATGACATTGAACACTACCTATAGTTTTTCCTTGCACCGTGTGAGAAGTGGCATTGAATCTTATGTGCCACGTTTGATCTAGCAACCTGTTCTTCCAATATTAAATGAGGTGTCTCAGAGGTTTCTATAGTGGTCTCTGAGGAATTTTACAGAGTCTCCTGTCGGGTACATGAGCATAGATCTTGTAAAGCCAAGCTGTTCTCGTCCCCAAGCAACTCAGCTGATGAGAATCTTCTCCTCTTCTCCCCACTTCCTAAATGGCAAAGCCATCAATACAAGTCATCAAATCAAATCAAAGACTAGTTTATGCAGCTTTTTGATAGATCTGGGAATGTACCAACAGAACATTTTCCATTGGTGATTTGTCTATTCAAAAATATAGTGCCTGATCACATTCCTAGATTAATCCTGAAAAGCAGCCTCAAGGCTGATCTTGAACAACATCTCAGTATTGGCAGGATTCTAGGTCTGTAGCTGGCTCAGTTCTATTAATGTATATGCTACAACTCTCCCTCTTCTGAAGGTGAAATTACCTTCAGAGCTTCCTCTCCATTGAAAAAAACTATGTGCACTATGGACTATCTTTGACTTAATGACAAGAAATTTTAGGGTGAGAGAACAGAGCTGTACCTCTTTAAATACATACCTATATGCACAGAACAAAACAATGGTAACGGTATCATATAAAAACCAGGTATGTATGTTTATTCTATATAAACCTGGGCAAGTCTTTGGGCTAAAGGTGTTTTTGCATATCTATATGAAATGGCATCTAGTTACTTTTGAAATTGTGTGCTGCAATTTTTAATCCCCCGTGTCCCGCACCAGCCAGACTTCTACAGAGTTGATAAAGGAAAGTGTCTTTAAACATGGAAATCCAGTTGGGAACACTTTTATTAGGATCAATCAAAATATTGGCTTGCTTTCACATTTTCTGGATCAGTACAGATACTTTGGCTTTTTATCTTTCAGCATGTGCCAAGGGCCCTGGCCTCCCTATTGAAAATCCGAACACTCGTGAGCAGAGAGAATGTGTTCCATGGGAGAGGGCATGAAGAAGTTTGCAATTCAGCTTGCTGGCACTGAGAAGCCACAACCAGTTTTTGCCCATAACAGAGAATAACTGTATATCCATCTTCTCACACTGTTTTCCTAAAATCGTTAACTAATTATGGCAATATGCTGCTTTCGCTTTCACAAAAAAATTAAGCCTTGGTGCATACTTGATAGCCCCATCCCCTATGACACCAGTTTTAAAGCAGAGACCACTGAACTGAAACAAAAGAGCACTCGTTTAAAGAACTGATGTCAGTATTTACCAGGCAAGCAGGAATGTGGGTCTGGCTGCTCAGATATGCAACACGGGGCAGCGGAACAGGGCCAAAAACGTAGTCAGGCTGAGAGGAACACTAATGTGAAGGTAAAACTAAGGCAAGGAGGAAAGACTTAGTAAGATCCCACTGCTCTTTAGGTTGCAGCCAGATAAAATGCTTCATCACAGGCAGGAGGAGGTGGAGTTGGAGTTTACAGCCAGGACTTCAGTTGCAAAGCTTGTACTGGAAGAAACCGACCCACTAGACTGGAGGAACTTGTCTGGCGACATTCCAAAGAGAGACAAGACAGCCTGATCACCATGTACCTGACTGCTGGTTGAGTTTGAACTGAAGAGTAGTTTGGAGAACCAAAACAAATAGACAATGTGATGCAATTACCTTTAATCTGATCTCTCTCTCTCTCTCTCTCTCTCTCTCTCTCTCTCTCTCTCTCTCTCTCACACACACACACACACACACACACACACACTATTAATTAGGAATAACTCCACTCTTCAGACTCAATAAATGAACTGGCTCCAACCTTTCAGAGTGTGGTTAGAGGAATTTATTTTACTGGAGTTACAGGAAGTTATACAAATCTCACGATATGTGATGCTAGTTTCATATTGTGGCACCCAGCCCTGATCTCTTACTCTCCATTTTGCCTGAACAAGCCAGGCACCTCCTTCCTGCCAAGCTCCCAGGACACTAAGTTCTGGGTTACATCCTGTCTAGCAAGGTCATAGAATAACTGTAGGGGTAATTTTCCCCAGTGATAGCCATCTCCCTCTGCCCCAGGAGATGTCCACCATCTTCCCATCCCCAATTTACCTAACATGACCTGGGGTATAATTGGCTAGAAAGTGTCAGGTGCCACTCAACTGCAAGATAGATAGAAACACTTTTAAAAATGGGATGTGGCTATGTAGTCCTTTCCCCTTCGTTGACCATCAGAATACCATGCAACTAAACATCTATGTTGCATTACTCATGAGATCAGAAGCCTGTTTGTAATTAGTTTGGGATAGGATAGACTTGAGCTAAAAAGCTCCTTTTATTTTCAGTATTCTGCTTTGTCCCTTTGTGCTGTCCTTTGCCTTCTTATTCCTAATAAATATTAAATAATTGGATCAATGGATTTGTGTGAATTATTGCCAACTCTCAGGGTTAGTGCAATAATTCTCATGGCCTAAGCCACTTGCTTCATGCTACAGAAGTGTAGGATTGAGGTCAACAGAGAAAAGCAGGATGATGTTATCTCTATTGACGAGACACAGGGAGATGGGTGCTGGCTCTGCTCCCCTTGTAAACCGAGAGGCATATTGGCAGAGAAAACCATGTTTCTTTCAGCCACGGAGGGTCAAGTAAACTGAGTGCTACCTCTGAGTCCCTGAGTATATGTTTGCCTGAAATACCCCAAATCTGAGAGCTGTAGGAGTTAAGAGGACAAGGGTGGTGGCAGCAATTACCAAATAGTTTGGGACACGACTAGTCTATTTTGAAAGGCAGTTGTGTAAGGAAAGGAATAAGCAGCCTGCAATCCAATATGCAGTTATACACATACAAGTCAAACCAAGTTCAGTGGAAATTACATACTCATGACTAGGGCAAGGCTACAACTTTAATTTGCATTGCATAACCAAATTAGAATTATTTTTACAAACCCAAATTAAAATGCAGCTTTCAACAAATCTTGGAATTAATGAAAGGTAAGGTGGGTGTGAAATAAGGGAGCTTAGTGCTTGTATACTGCAAAAATCCATAAACCCTTAATTTTTTTAATTAAATAGGGTTAATCTATGTTTAGATCTAAAATATACATATGACATCATTTAAAAGGAAGCTGATTGACTGGAATGAAATATAAGATTTTCTGTTGTCTCTCCTGCAGGAAAAGTTGGATGACTAAATGTAAAAATCCAACTATTACATAGTTCCTTCCTCTATGACTGCCGCCTGTTCTGATTATATGCATCTATTTTCAAAGAGCTTCTGCGCCATGCAGTAAGTTTTTCTGTGACTGCTATGATAAGGAAACCTTTAGCTCAAAAGCAGTGTGAGCAAGAGGTATCTTTGTACACAAGCACTTCCTGTTTTCATTCCATGATCAAATATGTTCTTTGCAGGGCAAACAGGGGAGCACTTGAGGGAGGAAAGCAGAGATTTCTGAGAGGCTAATTGAGTGTACTAAAGAGCTGTTTGGCATGGAGGGAAAAGGAGTTTTCCAAGACTATGAATAAAGGCTGCATGGGTCAGATTTCTTGCTGTTCCTTTTCTTTAACTATCTTTGAAGTTAAATAACAACAGCCTTAATGTCAGGTTTACCTTTCTGATATCATAATCTTTATGTACTACTGAGAAGCTTATACTACCAGGCTAGGATTTCCTTTACCCACTCAAATACTGGATATTATCCAGAAAGAGCATGCACATTTTCTAGCAATTCATCCTAAGATCCTTTCATCTTCCTGTACCATTGTAATACTTAACGTAAGGCAGATACCAATTGCAGAATGAGAACACGGTTGAATTATTATGCACGCACTGGAGGTTTCTATCCACAAAAGCTTTCTACGTAGCTTGTTCTTAGTATTATGGAAGTTGTTCCAAAAACTGAAATAGTGGAAAACTACTATATACAGTTATGAAACAATGCAATGAAAGTCAGTCAGTGGGTCAAATTAATTCATGTAGAGTTATCAACCAAGATCAACATGTCATTTTAGCAATTACGGAAGTAAAATAGTTCTGAAGATGAAACATATTGCCTTTTTATAAAATATATATTCCACAAAAATTCACCCCAAAATGAGCATAATTAATTGAAAGCGAATAGCTTTACCCAGACATTTCACATTGCACAGAAATTTTTGAGTTTAGTTTAAGCTTAAAGCAAAAATGGCTTGCCTCCCAGGCAAAGCAGAGGTTAATGATTTTTGTCATATTGAAACTAACAATTGCTACAGTTGGCCTTTAGTATTTTATTTGTCCTTTTGAGGTATTCAGAATAGGTGACAATAGCTTGCAGTTGAGAACATATGTAGAGAGACCCCTGTGGCTTATGGAAAAAGTTGCTCCATGCTGGTTGGGAGTTTGAAAAAAAATACAACCAGAGTTCTTTTATGTCCCTTTCATTAATGAGAATGCATGAATGTCAAAATGCACCAATGGGCCATTCAAGGGGCAAAGCCTTAGCAGCCCCTTCTTTAAGAACACATCCTGTGATGTAAAATACATTTGCTTAACAAATTAAAATAATGAGATAATTCAATTAGTTTCTTTGAAAAAAGAAAGAGAAAAAGGGTACATTGTAGGATTATTGTAATACAAGACCAGGTCACAGAGCACAAAAGAGTGGACAAACCTATTTGTAATCAGGTTAGAGCAGTGGTGAAGGAAAACCATTTAAATTTTAAGACTCTTTCTATTATGAAATTTACTTGAGAAAATATTTGTAAATTATAGTTTACCTTCATAGCAGGACCAAAGTTGTATTTTGAAGAAACAAACAAATCAGTAAGCAAAAAAGAATGCTGGAACTGTTTAAGGAAAGAGTTATTTTCCTTCTCAGCATGTGTTTATGGCAAAAATCTTTTTGAATTTTCATTGCACTAGTCAGAGGTCTCCATTATCAGTTCTCAGTTCTGAGAATTATAGCACAGTAAATCTTTCAACACCTACAAACTCATTAAAACCTAGATGGTAAAGAGGTGTTTTGTTTTTTTTAAGCTTATGCAAGGACCATCCTCATCAAAGCTACTGCATTTCCTTAGTTCATCTGGTGTGAGGCAGAGAAACATGGTGGAATTTCAGGAACGAGATGTTATTCAAGATATGCGAGACACAAATTATCCTTTTGGCAAGCATACACTGAGCACTTTCCACACAAGAAAGAAAAGGCAGTGGCAAAAATCCATGGGGATGGGGATGACTTAGTGAGAGTTGAGGAAATTAATATGCAAGTTTATGTGAAATAAAGTGGATTATTCATAGCCCCAAGTTTTTTTCCAGCATCAGTGTGCTGCTCTTCTAACCACTTCCTTCAGTTAAAAATAAAAAAACCTCCCCCTCACACTCACTCAACTTCCAAATTAAAAACATTTTACAGGTTAGTAAATCTCCAGCTGAGGTGATGTAGCAAAGAACAGCTGTGAAGTAATTTTGATAATGATGAGAATAATAAGCAAATGGCAAGGTTCAGGGCTTTGCTGTTGCAGCTTCAGTGCTCCTGAATAGATAAAAGTGATTAAATACTCCTGATTATCCCTGACCAATATGTAATGGATTTACAGCCCTTTCAATTAGTCAGTATTTGCTTAGGACTCATTATTTTGTCTTTGGTTAAGTAATCAGCCCAGAGACTCATGTTCTGTCTAATTCCTCTGAGCCAAGTAGGTACTACAGGGCACCTGACCTTTGAAATGGCCATAGCTGGAAGGCAAAAATAACCACTGTTTGAGCAGAGGCACTGGCTATTCTGGCTAATCCTGACCCTACAGGCCAGATCAATGCACCTTAGCTTGCTAATAATGTTCTTACATCAAAATGATGATTTAAAACTGGTATCTAATGCTACCCAACCCCTTCAAGCTGTTCCATCAGCAAAGCTGCTTGGTAGCCACCACTGTAAATAAAAGAGGTACCTGAATCACTCCAGGAACCATGAGACAATAACTAATATCTACCACCACAAAAAATGTGTAATTTTAACAATCACAAAATGAACCCTTGTGTGTGATAGTTAACCATGCTATCCTTTTAAGCATTAGCCCCCCAAAAATGGAACGGAAAGTGAACTGATAATTTTACCATTTCCCACCATTTCCAAGTAAAATTAAGAGAGCTACTACTTCTTTTGTAAAAATGTATTTTGATGCCTAAGTAAAGCTGTAATAGTCAACAGAACACCAACACATAAAACCAACTGCAAAACAGGAGGATAAAGATAGATTGCTACTAAAAGTGTTGTTTTTTCACGTTTACTCGCTTTCCCCCAGAAGTGAATATGGCTAGCTTTTAAGATAATGGACTTGAAGAGCAGCTTAAATAGGTGCTTTAATCTCCTATAGAACTGAGGAATTAGAAAAACTAAACACTGTCTATATTTTGCATGTAAACCAACACAGGAAAAGTTTTCAAATGAATTCTCTGACTTCATCTACCTCTTACAATGCATGTGTGTTCCAAAAGCAACATAGCTCCACCATTTAGAAGCCTTAGCTGTTCAGAATCCCACAATGATCCTCACTAACCACCATCAACCACTCAGCAGGCCTGCTTGGTTTACAGTGGACTCCTGAAATATTATTTAAGCCTGCCTGGACACCCCGTGGTGACTATTCTACATCTCTGTTTCTGTGTGAAGATGATTGCTCACCATAAACAGTTTCAAATAAATAAATACATAAAATAGTCTCTCTAATTGTACAGTAAAATGGCAGTCCTTGAGATGAATCCCATTTTGCACTAGGTGTGATGCTTTATACTCAAGGTACATAATATATAATAACTCCCAAATATATTCCATTGCAGAGAACCAACTTCCAACCACCCAAAATATTATCCTAAAATGTTGAAAGGGCTATTAAAAATAATTAGACTTGTGTAAAATATTTCTTCTTCTTTGTATTCACTTACTGTGAGATGTTGGAACAGCCATGCTCTCATGATATTTGTTGCTACTTTGGGGAAAATTCCTCTTTTCTTCTGACGCTTTTTATCCTTGTCTGGATCATCATCATCCCCTGTGCCGGGAGAGGCTACACTGTTGTCTAAACCATCCCCTAATAGAAAAAAAAGGGGTGAGAGATAATAAACAAGAAATATAAGCCAATCTGAATAATCAGATTAACTACTAAAGCACTAATGAAGTGTCATTCATATATGAAAAAACAGGCATGTTCAATTTCTTATTAAATATGATTGCTGATATAGATATATAAAAATTAGAAATCATGTCTCTCCAAATACTAATTTTGTGCCTCACACATGCACAAATCATTAATTCAATTATAATTGTTTGCTTGACACAGTGCAATACTTCTTTGTCAATTATGAAATGCAGTGTGGGAAAACCTGCCACACAAAAACCTATTTACGGTAAATGCATTCCCTGCAACTATGCTGAATATATGGTGAAGGTAATCTAGTTAAATGTTCTGTGGTCTATATATTCTGGGCCCTCTGCATAGGTGACAGTAAATGTGTCACTGTTCAGAGCACATAACACACTGCCAGCTGAACCCCTCCCCATTTACTATCATCTCCCCACTCACACACATGCACACACACACACACACACACACACACACACGTGTATGACCCTCAACATAGTATTTGCAAGACATGAAAACTTATGTGCCTGCATCAGTGATCATTATATTCTGCTTCTTTTTATTTATTTATTTTCTTTTTTAAAAAGGATGCACATCAAGGTAGGGTGCTTGCTTAATCAGAACTTTCCATGAACATCTTTCTCTTCAGTGCTTTTCCCTGGCATTAATTGTGCATTAGCAAAAATCATTTACTTTTAACAGTCATAGTTATTTTTTCTTGCCCTCCAGCAAAAATGCCTTGAAAGCCTGCCTGGAGGGCATCTAAATTATGTATCTGAAAAACTCTTCTGGCAAGGCATTGCAGGACCCCTACTTTCTTAAAATTCATACGAGCACGTCTTCCTGTTTTTGGGAAGGCATCAATCAAGAGCAGCAATATATGCCATATTCCTACATTAATATTTGAACTAATAACTTTTAAAAAAGGAAAGAAACAAGATCCGACTTGTGGCATAATCAAATGCAAAATAAATGAAGAATACTGGGACAGCACTGAGACTTTATAGATTGCTGTGTTTTCCTTACACATCATTAGCCTGGAGCCACACGAAAGAGGAAAACAGAGAAGTGGAGAGTTTATGCTCCCTGCTGGTGTTTAAGAAGCCGAGGTCCTGGAAGGACATCTGGGAATTGCACTGAGACGGTGGTTTTTGTAATTTAAGAATAGACATTCATTAGCAGTAAATGCCATAAATCCCATGCTAAGTAAAAACCTTGTCCAAGAAAGCCTAAAACAATAAACTCTGTGCTCAATGTAGCCTGAGATAGACGCTCCATAGCTTCCTGAGGAATGCTATAGACCCATGAACTAATTCCTATAGCCTCTTCTGGATCTTTAGTGCTGCTAAAACAAACACATTACCGATACATAGAGACTATTTACCTCAAAACTTTAAATTCTATTTCACCTTTGTTTATGGTGCCCACACACATTTCTTTAAAAAAGAAAAGAAAGGCAAAAACAACTGGGGAGGGGGAAATACCACCACTCCCCCCCCCCCGCACTAGAGAAACAAAAAAAGCCAGAGCAAAGAGCTAGCAGATTAATTTTATTGACATTTCCATTTTCACTGCAATGTGATACCCTCCATCACATAGAAGAGATGGTCCTCACTATTTACAGAATGACAGGCCACTTCATTACAACTACCCTGCCCCAAGGCTGAGTAGTTCCTTTCCATCTGCCCAAGGACCTGAGTCAGACCCCTAAGTTGCTGTTTTCTTTTTCTTTGACTAGAAGGTAAATTGAAGGTGTGGACAGTGATAAAAGAAAAAGACAAGAGTTTATCACGAACCAATCTTTTATGGCGAGGAAAACATATTACTTTGAAAAAAACTCCTTTTCTTAGTGGCCCACCACCCACCACCCATGCGTGTGCAAGCACAAATACACACCCTTTCCACTGACTATGCCAAGGAACTGCTGCAAGGCAAATTCTCACAAACACTAATGGCTTCTGACTGCTCCTTGGCAACCCCAGCATTTTAACCTGGGTGGATGTGCACTCCAAAATACAGGCACTAGAGCTATCTCATCAGCTGTTCATGTGACACAGATGGAGAGTGGCTATTAGGAGCCAGGCAAGGGGCCTTGGGGATCTGAGGTGCTGTACTGTAGCCTCAGGCAATTTTGAAAAGCAGTACCCAGAGATGGAGGGAAAAGAACAATCCACGCCAAAAGTGCAAGTTCTGAAATGAGTCTCTTTTTCTATCTATTGTCTAGGTAAAGATATCTTTGTCTTCTTTTCTAAACCTATGAATGTATGCACATAAGGCATGTAGATATAAAATCTTCTTTCAATCTGTCTCTCTTTCTTGGTCAGGCACACAAATACAACAGAAACTCGAGCAAGAACAATTCTTGTTTCTATCCAGGCATTCAGGAACACCTTAATGCTGCTTTTTGTGCAATGCTTAAATTGGAGCCTTCCAAGAGGATCAGTACAGCGCTTTGATTATGAAAAAGGCTAATAATAGGTGATTAGATATTCAGATTCATCCTGCATAAGTTTGGCTGAAGTTTACAGAGCCAATAGGCTTGATCTAGTGTAAAATGTTAGAGATTAATTACCAGTCTTGATCCTCTCTGCATTCATATAATGAAAGAGAGGGAGAGGGGAGAAAATTATCTACCGGTAATAGGAGCAAGATACAAATGAAAACTCTGCAAATAATCAATAACTGAGTTCCAATAGTCTGGTTATACTATAAATAGTATGCACTGTAAACCTTAAATAAGACAACTACATTAGTGATGAAAGAAAGAAAGTGAAAACTTGTGGTATGGTAAAATTAGAATGCATTTCATAGCAGTTACACGAGTGACAACACTGCAAATAAAATCAGAACTAGAATGTAGTCTGTCTGAAATTAGGAAAATAAAACAGGTTATCTGTGAAATATTACAAAAAAGAGGAGCATATGTCTATTTTAAACAAGTTTCGCCATCCCTCACCAATCTGGCTGTACTGAATGAAAAACTAAAGGCAGAGCAGCAAAATGAAATCTTAACTGTTGAGCATGTGACACAGTGCAATAATTACAAACTGATTTTTGCCAGCCATGCCACTTTAGCACATACCAGAAGGGGCAAAAGTAATCTTCTGCCTCGTACTCCATTGCTTTATGAACTACAGTATGTACCCATTTATGCCTCTCAGACCAGTTGCTGAATTCTTATTTGGTGCAGTGTTATCTTTGCACATGAGAAAATGGATACACAAATATCTAAACCAAAGAGAAATGTCTTATGGTTACAAAAGATCTAAGCCAATGTAAAATGCCTCATAACTTTCTAAGCACTATTGACTACTCTCCGTTAATAAAAATGCATGGTGAGAATTGAGCACAGGGAAAAAGAATGTCAGAAGGCACTGGCAAAAATTTTTCCCTAAAGTGGGGTGTGGGAGAGAGAAAGATGGTCATTTCTGGAAGGATCATTCATTCATTTGTACACTGTGGTTTAGCTTTCAAAGTCCACAGACCTCAGGGATCTTCAGGGAATGAAAGATCCAGTCCCACAGAGGGTTTGCCTCTACATTGCTTTTCATGTTATCCACTCTTCACCCCCATCCCCCGCAGCAGCAAGGCACAATGCTGTCAATGTTCCTCTAGATCTCAGCCACTGTGTGCTATACAGTGTACCACTCCTCAGGGATAGAACAGAGAAGATGTATTTAATGCAGTTCCTGGCAGCACTATCTCCCACTGGTTCTCTTACTTTATTTCGTTCCATTTCCAAGGATAGAATAGATAGGTGACAGACAGACAGACAGACAGACAGACAGACAGACAGACAGACAGACAGATGATAGATAGAATTTATATACCGTCCTATACCCGCAGGTATAACATGTGAACATATAACATGTGAAGAGGCCCTTTCATTGTACACTCACTCTCTTAAACTCAGACCTCAGTCCTACTTTCTTCTGGTGGACCCTCAAGTTAAAATGAAGTTGCAGACCAAGACAATTTCTCTTAAACCAAGACAGTTAAAATTATTCCTCACCCCACTTAAATATTATAAAGTAGGCTATTTTTGAGCTATTTTCTCTTTTTCTCCATGCTTTTTTGTGACTCATAGAAGGAACAAAATTATTACATTGACACACACCTCTTTCTGCATACAAATGGATATATTGAAGAATGAGAAGTTCTGATATGTTCCAAGATCAAGACCTGTTATACATATATTTAAGTGTGTGTATACATTTGCACATTACTTTTCTTAGGCTGGAGGATGCACAAGTCATTTGAGTAAGAGGGATTTAGTCAATGGTACAACATCTGCTTGGCATGAAAAAAGTGCCAGGTTCAATCCTTCTTCAGGTAAGAAATCTGGGAAAGCTCAGTTGATAGATCATGAGACTCTTAATCTCAGGTTCGTGGGTTCAAGCCCCATGTTGGGCAAAAGATTCCTGGACTGCAGGGTGTTTGACTAGATGACCCTCCTCACTGTGCCTTCCAACTCTACAATTCTATGATTCTCTGACTGGGAGAGACCCTTGTCTGAAAGTCTGGAGAACCACTATCGTTTTGTGGACAATGCTAAGCTAGATGTACCAATAGGTCAGAATAAGGTAGCTTCCTATGTTCCTATGGCCTACTTACATCCCATGGCTTGTTTTAAATTAGATTGCTACATAGACTTTAACCAAAAACACATACGGATAGTTGTTTTACTAGGCTAATACGACTGCCCATAATGCATGTTTTAAAGACTTTGGAATCTTATGGACGAACATAAAATGTATTAATTCTTAATTCATGAAAAAATGGTAACCCATTAAACTCTAAAAAGGATTCTCAATGTGTGTCAAATAATAAAACATGTTCATAATAATGAGACATATCTGGACTCTGAAACTCTACCACAAACATCAAAACCATCTCAGAGGAACCCTAGATATGAAAAAATGCATTTTATTCTCATCTGAGTTTTACCATCTCCATGTAAGCCTAGCCTACAGCTGGCCTTCATTTTTTTCCATACAGAAGAGGATGAGGGGGAGCAGGCACACCACATTTGCTTGTATCAAGAGAAAGTTATTCTAAAAATAATGCTGCTCATTTAAAAGTTTTTGGTTTTTTTTTTAAAGAAAAAGGAATAGTTTCATGCCTGTGCTGAAAAAGCATAGATTTTAAAGTAAAAATTAAATAAATCTTGCCCTGAATTTAACACAATGAAAGACTTAATTGCTTAGGTGAGCATATTATGTAATAATAATAATTTTAATAATTTATTATTTATACCCCGCCCATCTGGCCGGGTTCCCCCAGCCACTCTGGGCGGCTTCCAACAAAACATTAAAATACAGAAATCCATCAAACATTAAAAGCTTCCCTAAACAGGGCTGCCTTAAGATGCCTTCTAAAGGTCTGGTAATTGTTATTCTCTTTGACCTCTGGTGGGAGGGCATTCCACAGGGTGGGCGCCACTACCGAGAAGGCCCTCTGCCTGGTTCCCTGTAACTTGGCTTCTCGTAGCGAGGGAACCGCCAGAAGGCCCTCGGCTCGGCGCTAGATCTCAGTGTCTGGGCAGAACGATGGGGGAGGAGACGCTCCTTCAGGTATACTGGACCGAGGCTGTTTAGGGCTTTAAAGGTCAGCACCAACACTTTGAATTGTGCTCGGAAACATACTGGGAGCCAATGAAGGCTTACTATTTAGATCTATAACCTTTTGAGTACTGGCAGTACAATGTGTTGGCCCTCATTCACAGAATAAGCCTGGGAGGAAAGCTACAGAAAGCAAATTAAAGCTGAAGGATAGTGATGTGCCCCTAAACTAAAAAGTGAGTAATCCAACATGCAGAACAACATTTGCTCTATTAAAGCTCAACGTCATTTCAGCAATGCCACACTGGTTCAATGCCACACTGGTCCCTCTAGTGCCACAGTTTATAGAACATGCAGTCAATCTCTATTCACACCAAGGAATCATTACTCCACCTATTCCCGAGACTGAGGTCTAATTTATAAACTGCACCAAATTTACATGGTGGTGATGGTGCTGCTGTCCTTAACCACGCAAGTGCCTCTTTAACCATTGTTGCAAGAATAGGTGCCCATATAGTTTGGGGTGATTATAGCCATGCCCAAGAAACTCCACAGAAACAAAGGGTCTCCTGGGCATGGATCTAATTGCCCCTAACCACATGGCCACTTATTCATATATAAATCTAACTATACAAAGAGACATAGTGGTGTTCTGGATTATGGCAGCAATAGCCAACACCACTACAGTGGTACCTCGGTTTACAAACACAATTGGTTCCAGAAGTCTGTACTTTAACCTGAAGCGAACTTTTCCATTGAAAGTAATGGAAAGTGGATTAATCCGTTCCAGACAAGTCCGCGGAGTACTTAAACTGAAAATACTCAAACCGAGGCATACTTAAACCGAGGTATGACTGTAGTGCGATATCAACTGGGTCTTCTTTAATTAATCACCTCCAGGGAGAATGCAAACTGTGGGGCTTTTGTGAGCATGAATGAAATCTAGTTCTAGCCTAGGACTCCTCTGCAAAGTACACATTTGGTAACAATTCAAATCTATCTGGAGGAAGATTCTTCTGCTAGGACATTTTCTGTTTGTGGCTTGTGCCCATGCAAGAAATAACAGGTTTGTGGTTACAGCTTAATTCTGTGAGTTCCTGTGTTATGTACAGGAGCACAAAACAGTGTTATAATGGTTACTGTTGGCCTTCTGCAGCTCACAACAATCTGGTTTAGCAATGCAGTCAAACATTGCTATACCACTGTCATCCTTACCAACGTAGTAGCACTTGAAGTATTATTTGTGGTGTGATTCTACAGAGAGACATTGCTCCTGTTCATTGTTCAAAATCAATCACATAAACAAAGATCAGCTCAGAACTGGAAAGAAACAGGGTGTGATAGCACCCCAACCTAAAGGTTTTTAAGTCTGCACCCTACCAGCTAATTCTGCTTAAGTTACGGTAGCAAATAGCATATATTATCGTAAGATGGACATAACCCACTGGTACAGAAGAGGCCATTGTAGTTACATCAATGTATTCTGCTCCGTGACCTGCCACTCATGATATTACTCCAAGGGTGGCATTCAACTACGTGTTACTCATTGAAATTAATGGCCCTAACATAATGATGTTCATTAATTTCATACTGCCCTGTGTTGCCATTTTATTAGAGTCAGCAAGTTAGTTGCTCATTTTGTAGTTTCTCAGCTAAAACACTGCAAGGAATATGAACTATTCCCTTTTCTGACCGATCCTAGTTAAAAGTTAATGGCTCCAATGTGTTGGGACTTATACCTGTTGGACTGATAAATTTGTGTCCCACCCTTGTTGGCTTTCTGTTCATTCCTTTTACCTATAAACCTCTAAGAATAACACCTACAGATAATTAAAGGAAGTTGAAATTTTTGTCCCAGTATTTTCCTATTGCACAACTTTAATATAATGTAAACTTTTGAATTCTTATTTTTATTTATTTGGGAGGTTTTCAAAGTAATATTTTTCCCTATTAAAAGTTCCAAAATAGAACATTATGAAAATCTGTTAATTGTTGGGCCCTTTTCCCATCCTGCTGTGCTAAACTGTCTAGAAATGCTAACATGAAAAACATTATTCAGTTTTCTTCCAGTGACTAGTTCATGGCCCAATGCCGTGGAGTAAAGAGAAGGATGAAATACTTTAGTTTACATGCAACATTTACTAACTGTGTGGGTTTTCCGACATTAGAGAAGGGACAGCGACCCAAGCCACCTTTTTCACACTCAAAAGGCCACTGAAAAAAACCAGTCTTCTTAGGCTTACCTCAAGCTTCTCTGGCCCTGAACACCCTCCCCCCAGGGAATGAGTAGAAAGAGAAAAAAGAAGTGAATTTAAGCTCCTTTCTCTTCAACTTTTCAGGCGGTATAAGCAGCATTTAGCAAATTCAGCCCCCAAATGGCTCCAAATGCTCTGAGCTGCAGGGGCTCATCCTTTGTTAGTCTCCCTCTATTTACACAGGATTTACACAGGCTATCTACTGAAGAGACCACATGTTTCTGACCGAAAGCACTTTCATTCATAGTGCATCAGCCAACAGGATTGTAACCACTGCAGCTTCATGCTGACCTGAGATTAGGGATTTCGGCAACATTGAGATGATAACAATCTACTAACTAACCCAAAATTATCCATGGAGATTTTTCTTCTTCTGACACTCACATTATAGCTAATGTGGTCATAGAAATGAGATTTCTTAAGAGAGCTATTAAGAACCAGCTATTGTCAAGAAAAACCCTCCCTCCTTTCAATAAACAGGAGGAAAGAAAGTATATGTTGCTGTGGGGGCGGGGGGGGGGGAATCAGACTGCTACTTGGATTAAAACCATTTCACCCACTGGCTGAAGACAAAAGTGTAAAAGAAGACAGATGGACACATATGTAAATGTGGTGCCATTTTCTCCCTGTCGCTAACAAGTTAGTTAATAGTATAGTTTAATCATGTCTTCTCTGTTAATTCATTTAGGTTAACTAGTCAGCAGCAGCAGCCTAGTAACACTCCAGGAACATGCTCATTCACATTTATTTGCTTGCTACAGTGCTCAATTACCAACCATGTAATGATTAAGATATTTTAGACTCTACTTAACAGGCATGAATGCTGAAATAGTATCTGAGGGGGTCACTTCACACAAGATGATTTTCATACATGGATCTCTCTACCATGTATACATTTCTTACATATGAAACCCTGTTTTTTCTTTCCAACTCCATCTTTAGTAAACCATATTTTAATTTCAAAAGCTTTCCCCATGTGTACACATAGAAATTCCACCGAGGCAAAACATACTGAAGTTTCATAGGAAAAGTCATAATCCTGCCCACCTCAACCTGGTGGAAATTAGAATCTTAAAACAAAACACATTGCTCATACTCTGCAGCAATCGTTACACTTTTTAACTAATTTATAATGAACAGACATCTCTGGTCGGTATATATGTAAGTATATAGTAGATGTTTTAAAGTTCTTCACAATATATCACAATAAAGCTCTGCTGAGCATCCCAATGATTCATTTTTAGTGAGCTCTCAAATGCCCTTTACTACAGTTAATGCTCAGATTTTATTAAGGAAGAGAGCAGGGACAAATGCCCACTTAAGTTCCAGCTCTCAAATTCAGCTCTGCTTGCACTGCACTAGCTAATGCTAAAGCTTCTTAATGTGCTTTTCACCTCCCTTGTGTGGCATTTCTGCGAACACAGTTCACAATTTTCATCCCCAAACACAGAAGACTGCTACCCTTAAGTCATCCAAAGAATGTGACAGATACTATCATGGCTCTTGCTGCAACATGAAGAAACAGAAAGAGAGGGACCAAGAAGAGGAAGACCATAGTGATCAGGTTACCAAAATCCACAGAGACTTTCCCACAATGTTACTGAATGTTATACAGTAATTAAGATATTTGAAGCTGAGGGTGATCTAGGGAACATAGTTTAGAAACTGTATGACACCAGGATCCAGTCTTGCTTCTCTTATTCAGATTTGACACACACTGATTTTTAAGGGCAGTCTTACCCAAGTAAAGTGAGCGAGCTCAGAGCCTTGCCTTACACAAGCTAACAAGCATGCAAGCATTCAGCTAAAACAGACACAATGTTAATTCTTGTGGCTTATGATCAGTGCTTTTTTCTTTTAAAAAATGTACTCTCATTTTGACTCAATAAAATCACCATTTTATAGCTCAAATCGGGTAAAATAAATACAGTAAATGGACAAAAGTACAAAGATTCAAAAATGTTTTGGGGTATGCATACCCGTGTCCCCCCAGAAAAAAGCACTGCTTATGATAATTTATTATACTGGGGTGGTTGGCATAGAAAGGGTTCTGTATCTTTTCTATTTAATGCTCTGTTTTCTTATTTTCTGTTTTACTGTGAATAGATAGATTTTTAGTACCTAGGTAAAAATTGTAAACTTAAGATTAGTAAGTGTTTTGCTTCCTTGAGCAATTATCTTCCAATAACTATAAACGTAAATAGGTGTTCCTTTTGAATTTTTAGTCTGCAATCCTATAGATATGTCTCACTTATTTTGGGGTAGGCATAGGATAGGGTGTTGGGTTTTTTGAAGCTAGGTATGGGGAACCTGTGGCTCTCCAGATGTTGCTGAACTATAACTCCCATTATCCCTGACCATTGGCCATGCTGGCTGATATAATTTGAGTCTAATAGCATATGGTGGGACATAGGTTTCCCACACCTGGTTCATATTAGCAAAGAACACCATGCTATGCCATTTTACTGGTTTCTCACCGAGAGCCTCATTAAATCATGTTCTTTTAGCTTGAGTTAATAATTCAATGGGCATTAGAACTGGGCTGGCACAACTGTATTCAGCGGAACTACCATCTTGTAGGTACAGTATATCCTAATGCTTCTACAAAGATAGATCGCATAGTTCAATTCAATGTGATTGCTTTCTATGAATAAGCATGCTATTTAAACACTGTATTTAGGAAAACACAATTTTTAGCAAAAGGGTTAAACAGAATTAGTTAAATGCCCATATATTTTTAAAACAAGTTACTTCATCAGCTTTTTTAAAGAGTTAGCTGGATATAATTGTCCATATAATTACAATTATTTCCATTAGAGTGCAGTTTTTAAACAGCCTATTATGTATAAACTAATACCTGTACCTGAGTGTTAGGTAAGCCATGATTTTGTTTCTTCTTTTCCCTTTTGCTCTGTGTATCTTCTGGGCCCTTGCCTGTAAAAGCCTGTGTGACAGTAGGTTTCTTAGGCTATGATCCAAAGAATCAATTTGATTTGGTACATCTAAGAAAGCTTCTGACTTCTTACTCTTCCCTACCTGCCTTTTCCCCTGTTCATGCCACATTATAACTGAAGAGCTACTGTATTTGTCATATAGCATGGGGGTCAGCTGTTGCCTTTAGAAATCCCATTGTACTAACACAAGCTCTTTTGAATCTTGACCTTAGTTCTCAGAGCACCAAGAAGGCTCATTGGTTGGGTTTTCAGTGGTGCATACAAGTGCACAATTGTTACTTTGAGGTTTTTAAACAGAGGTTGGATGGCCATCTGTCATGTATGATCTAGGTGATACTCCTGCATTGCAGAGGGTTGGACTAGATGACCCCTGGGATCCCTTCCACACCACTATTCTATGTTTCCATGATTAGGGCCACTAATTATGCCCATCAAGTGGCTAGTTACCACATGCTTAGTGTTTCTGCATACACCTGTGATCTTTGACAATCTGAAGTTGCCATTATGAAATAATGCTGTTTGTTTCTTTGATGAGTGGATAATTTATGATGTTAAACATTGTATTGCTTCATAGATTAGAACATGTTCCTTTATGAAGCTAGATAGCTCAGTTGGTACAGTATGAGGCTCTTAATCCCAAAGTTGTGCTTCAAGCCCCATGTTGGGTGAATTGGACTAGATGATCCTCATGGTCTCTTCCAATTCTGCAATTCTATTATTCTATTTCATCTTTCATCGTTGAAAAAATGGGTATTTTTTTTAAAGAAGTGAATGGAACATTTCTATGAAGAACAGTTTACAATAGAAAGCATTGTTAAACATGCAGTTAAGTACCATTGCCTTTTTATATAATGGCCATCTCTGTTGTAATGGTACCTAGTACAGTAATGTTACTGGTGCTCTATTAATATTCTCATTAGAAACCTCAATTTTAAGATTTTATTACTCAGGTATAAAATTTTAACCACCTAACAATGGCATGTAAAAGCACTTTGAGCCACTTTTAGAAAAATGACAGTTCTTGAATTTGTGTGTGCGTATGTATGAATTTATATATAATTTCAACTTCATTTTTATTATGTTTTGTAACTATTGTTTACCGATGTTATAATTTCTTTAACAAAATTTAACAATCCATATGTTCACAGTATTGCAACTGTAACAGCAACAGAACACTCTGAGTCAAACCAGGAACTATTTATGAATTATAAAGCTCTCTGATGTGATTTAGAGGAGAATCTTAAATTGCTACAATATATTTAACAAAACATTCTCAGATTGTCTGTTTGTGAATCTTTTCTGGGTCTGTGTCACTACAATGACGATGATGCAGCAGCTAACTACCTGAAAGCAGGATTATATATGCAAATTGAATGTAAATATTCCAAAACTGCAGCAAAACTGTTTGACCCTAAAAGAGCTGAAATGAAATACTCTTCCATAAAGCATTATTATGAAAAATGCAGTAACGCACAACAGCTTGTTTTAGGAGGAATAACACCACCTCCAGCTCACCAAAAGTTATAGAAGTGAGCATTGTGTATTAGCAGCAGTATAATCAGTGCTTTTTTTCTTAAAAAATATATTTAGGGGTACTCTCATTTTCCTACTCATATTGAAATACTGCCACTCAATGAGGCCAAACTTAGATTCACAAAATGTTTAGGGGTATGGGTACCCCTGCATCCCCCCAGAAAAAAAAGCACTGAGTATAATTTCACAGGCCATACTATCAACAGCCATGAAATCTTTACAATGAAGCAGGTGCTAAGTGGTTTTTCAAAAGTTAATAAAATTTAATTTAAAATTTTAAAAAGTTAATAATAATATATAACCTGCATTCTAAATAAACAAATGCTAAATAGAACCCTACCATACTGCATTCACTTAGCCATCACTCCCCAATCCTGGCAGCTAATTCCCAATTAACTCTATGTTGAAATATTGCATTGCCCAAAGGCCACACAAGAACTGCCGTATCTGAAGTTACTGTCTGAAGCAGCTGCAACAGCTTCCTTGCTAGGGACAATGAGCCTGAACTACCTTGTTCCTCCCATGACAAAATATATGTCTGACTGGTAGCTGCTGCGAATGCTCCAATTAGTCACAGTAGCTTCAGTGGTGGTTAAATGGCTGTTGAATGTCGTATCTCTTGGGCATGTTTGGGCCTCAATGGGACTAGGTTGCTTGTGCTGCCACTGGAGGATGGAGAGGTGATGGTGGTGGTTCTAACTTAGTGGTCCTGTTTGCGTGTACTAGTGAACCATAGTCAGAAGCAAACCATGGCTTGCTGTGATACAGCAGCACCCTAGTCATCACTGCTGCGCCTTCCCTGCACTTCTCTTTGCCAAGCTGAGAGGAAACAACTCAAGAGATCTGGCTCAGAATTATGCGCAGACTAGCACTTGTAGTTTGTTTCTCCCAAACAAACCATGCATATCAAGCCATGAACCAGACCTTGGCTTCCACATATAGTCTGTTTGGAGAGAAACAAACCCAGTGTATTGGTTTGCAAATAATGCTATCCAGCTCACTTTAGATAGAGATTTCTTTTTCAGTCTGAGACAATGCATCTCAGCCAATCTCACCAGGCATACAGCTCATCAGTGGTGGCTCCATTTCTTGTGTCAAATCTGTTACTTTTGAATGAGTTTGGAACACTCCGCTGCATACATTGTGGCTAGGAATCTTATTCAGAGTGTGACACTGAATGTGGCATAACGATGAGAGGAAGACATTGCATGCTAAATCTGGAGTGTGGTGTAATACCAGCTGTGTCCCAGCCCCTCATGTATGCATATCTAATAGTGCCAATAAGAAAACCTAAGTTTTCAAAAGGTGCTTACTGGAAAAAAGCATATATTAAAGGAGAATACATAATAACTCTACATTTTATACGATCTTACATACCATAAGAGCTCCAACACCTATGCACAATGGGGTGGATTAACTCTCTGGGTGCTGCAGACATATTTATACACCTCCTCCTAAAGTGTTCATTTGGCTGGCAGTCTGGAAAATGCCAGAATGTCAAGGGTTAAATTGGAACACTGAAACTTTTGCAGGTTTAACTTAAACCTTTTAACTTTCAAAAATAAATTTTATTTTTTCTGGTTTAGGAAATACATTGCTATCTAAAAGCTGCTGAAGCCAGTGGATGACAAGACAGCAATCACTTTTATTGAAGTTGAACTCTGTAGCTACTATTACATGGAGAATGGAGGTTCATGTACAAAAACACTAATACTGGATACATCTAGCAACTGCATTACATCTACAGTATTAGACCTTTAAACCTGTTACAGCAAAACTAATAGCAGTATTAGTAAATATAAATTGGAAAAATTACCATCGCTAACAAAAATCTGCAGCATTTATTATAGGAATTTATTGAAATGTTCTTTTTTATGCAAATAAGTCACAGGGCTTCAACAGGGTTACATAAATAACCATTTTCCTGATGTGACATGCAAAAAGTTTACTCTACTTCACACTGAAGTTAATTGCTTTTTTAAGAGCTAAAGTGGGCAAGATGCTAGGTGATTTGTGGTTGGATATATTGCCATGTTGGGTTTTGTTTTGGCTTTTAGTTCAAAGAGATTTACTTCCATATACATACCTGTATGCTTTTTGCCACAGGACAAAAAGGAAAACTGAGGGACCACAGGAGAAAGGCTTAACCCACCCTTACTCCCATGCTGTGGCTTTAATCTGATTCTCTCTCTCTCTAGCCCTTGGTTATTGCAGCAGAGAGAAAAAGAGAAGCAGAGATTATTGACATGTGTTTGCCCCACTTTGCATCAGCTATAACTCCCATCAGGCCTAGCCAACATGGCCAACCGTCAGGGATAATGGGAGTTGGATTCAAACATCATCTGGAAGGCATGACATCAGTTACCACTGAATTCTCAAACTTGAGTCCCCAGCTGATGTTGGACTACAACTTCTATCATCCCTAGCTAGCAGGTCCAGTGGTCAGGGGTGGTGGGAGTTGCAGTCTGGGGATCCAATTTTGAGAAATAATGATAGAGAACAGCACAGTCAAGACTTAATAAGGTAGAATAAGTGTATTTTTATTATAAAACACATCTGTGATTTATGGACTGGAAGCCAAGAAGACTAAGGCTGCAACCTTATACATTTACCTGGAAGTAAGTCTCACTGAATTCAACGGGACTTGAGAGGAGACAAGCATGGGCTTGTGGTAAGGTTTGTTAATTTATTGTGTGACAAAAATTATTGCAAACAAATTTGTCCCAAATTAGGAAAGTGCACCTTCCTTCTTCTCCCCCTGATGTTTGAAATTAATGAGGCTGGCTTTTTCACCATGATACACATTTAGGTCACAATCTAGGTGTGCTAGATAAGTTGTGCTCAACTCAACTGCAATCAATAGCCCTGAATGTACCAATCTAAGGCATATTTGGATGTAATGCTAAACCATGGTTAAGCACCTGATGAACAAGCCACAGCATGCCCCAGGCTCATGCATTTCCCTTTCCCCTCTGCTGCCCAGTCAAGAGAATGACTTCAGAGGTTTGTACTTTCAGTATTGAGAAAACCACTTTCAGCTCCAAGTGAACCAAGGCAAATGGTATAAACACACTAACCATGGGTTATGAAGTTGACTTACTTGAACTAACCATAGATTATGAAGCTGGTTTATTTAAACAAATCTACGTTAGTGTAAATCACAATGCACAATTCAGATTAAATGGGAAACTAAAAAACAAAAGTAAAAGCTTCTGAATTCCTCCCAGGCACATGTAATCAGAGGAAAGGAACTGTGAAAGCTTGAGGCCTCTGCAGCTTATTCATGTAGTTTACAGTTACTTCCAAATGTAGTACATATTGGGTTGTGGTCCTAAGCAGTTGTGATTATAAGAAGCTGAAGAGCATAAAGAGGCATTCTCAGGAGCACCCCCTCCCCCCAATTAAACTTGTCTTTGAAAAAGTAACACAACACAAGGCCAAATATCTTTGCTCTAAGATCAGATTTCAGCTCCACCAGTAAAGTAGCATTCTTAGCTAAATATGCTGATACAGCAAATTTCCAGTTCATGATCATGCAAGTCAAGGGAGTCGTTCCCCTTAGTGAATAGTTCTTACATTCTTGATGAGATAAAAAAAGAATCAGCTGACTTTGCACCATTTCATTGCTGACCCAATAGAACAGAATTGTCGTGCTCCAACACCAGTCAGAGATCACCACAAAAATAGTCAACTTCATTTTTCAACTACAAAATTATACAGTTGCTGCTTCTAACTGGGGCTAATTTTGCCACTGAAGAACCTACACATTGCAGATGTTTCTATCTAATTTTACCACATTGACAAAATAACTATTATTAAGCTTAATGGGGTCACAAATATATAGAACTAAGATATGTGTGCATCTTAAAAGAGTTCTCCCTGATTTTATTGTAAAAGGATCTGTTATCAATATGGTAGCTCAGAGTTTTGATATTAGCAATGCATCTTTTACTTTGGTTATTTATCAAAGTTCATGATTAAATTGATGAGTACTATTTACAAAAAGTTAGCATAGGGAGAAAATGATTATTATTTCACTATTTGCATTTAGAGAAACACAATAGGAAATATGGGTATTCGATGATAGCTTATTTCACTGAATTTTATTCTGCTTACTTGAAGAAGTGATGATACAGTCACTATAGTTTCAATACAAAACATTCAATGAGGTCAGTACCCATAGCTGCCAAGTTCTCCCTTTTTTTAAGGGAAATTCCCTTATGCTGAATAGGTTTCCTCGCGAGAAAAGGGAAAACTTGGCAGCTATGTCAGTACCTGAGGTTCAATTGTCAGGAATACTGGCCAGAGACTTCTCTGTTGCTATGCCTTAGCTTTAGAACCTACTATCCCATGAGATGTCAAGTTCCAACAGGCCCTTGGCTTGTAAGAGATATGAGTTATTACTGCTGATCTATTTTTGCTCCACTGTACTGATTGTGCTCTCTCTGTGTGTGTGTGAGAGAGAGAGAGTTGTTTTGTTTATCGTTGTTTCTAAATATCTGTTGTTGCCTTTTTTGTTTTAACACTATACTGTAAGTTCCACTGAAAACTGGTATAAAAGTATCTGTACAAACAAATAAAATACCATACACACTTGCTTGGGAGCAAATCTTTGTGAATTTGATGAGTAAAACTGTATAGTAATGGGTTACACTGGCACAATCATGGCTAACACTGGTCTTACATTATTGAGGCAGGGGAAGATGAATAATAGAACAGATGTCCTGACTCTGAAGATCTTTACCACCCATAGATCCCATGATTTGGTGTAAGATTTATTCATGGGTCCCATTTTCAAAACATGGTGTATTCCTAGGAAATCGTTCATTAGGTGAACATCTCATAGTTCCTTCCTGAAATGGCTGCAGCCAAACAACAAAAGAGAGACAAAAACTGGTCTGCCTGATCTCTGCTCTCTGATTTGTCTCATCTCTCTCCCTCCATCCCTTCCTTCCTGGTTTCTGCCCAAAATGGCTGTCGCCCACCAGCAAAACATGGACAAGTAAGGAAATGGGCAAACTCTGGCTGTTTGGATATCTGAATCTGTGGCGTGTATAGCGAGGTTTGGGTACTAATTCCTTGTGCTAGGATAACTGAATTTGTGGATAATGAGCGTTCTGATAGAGGGACTTGCCTGTACTTTCTCACTTATTCTCTGCCTCCATTATATTACGGTAATAACAGATCGTCCTCGCATGGCCATGTACTCTCTCTTGAGTAAAAACAAATGCCATGCTGGCTTTGAGCTCCAGTGAGTTGCTAATTGATTAGCCATACCTAATAACTACTGCAAAGTTTCAGAAAAAAATTGTGTCTATTGAGAGAGCCAGTGAATAATTGTGGGTAAAGAATCCAAGAATATATATATGTAAGCTTTTAAAATAAAAAGAAGCAATTCCCATAAGCAGGCATGATATAATTCACGGAACCAAATTCCATTGTTCTACTCTTTTAAAAACCTTTTCCAATGTCAGTTAAAATACTGGTAAAAATGTATCTATACTAAGCTGCGAGACAGTAGAATCTGGCTTGTTTGCTTTCATAAAAACAAGTATATGATATTCCCAAATTATTTTGCAGCCTCCAAAACAAAAATTAGTTACAGTGTTCCAAATGTCCTGTTTATTGTATTGTTTTTGCAATATGTGAAACAAGCGATCATACATAAACACACATCTGCATTTAAGTGCCTTTTTAAAAGCTATAAACAACATCTAGACCCAAAATTTCTTAGAGAAATGGATTCATATAAATGACAAAAAAACTTGAAGCCTAGATCAAGTCGCTGGGGAAGACATCTTTTTTGTTGAAGCAGTTGTATTCATAATTGCTTTTACCTTGTAAGATAAAGTTCAATAAATATCCGACATGGACCTATTTTTGAAGGTTCCCAGACTCCTAAACAGCACCTTCCCATTCATTACAGGAGAATTAGTTGGCAATGCTACTAGTTGCACCAAACACACACACACACACACACCCCACCCTAATTGGTCCCACAGGGTAGTTAGGTGCTGTGGAAGACTTAAAAACACCATTATCTCCCCATAGTGATTTGCTAGCCTTCCTATACTCTCTGTAGCACATTGGGACTTCTAAATTACATACCATAATTGACATCAAATATCTGTCCCACCAGTGAATATCTTTATTAGCATCAAAATCACTCACAACTAGTGTTCCTCAATGTTATTAAACAGAACTTGTTCTAGGTGTTGCCTTACTAATTAGTCAGGATGAGCCCGAGGAAGAAAATCTGGGTCATGTTAAATTAATTGGAATGAGCATGAAAATTAGCTGAGCAAACTGCATCAATTTTCTATAGAGAGCCTTCCTTCATGTCGAGAATAAAAATTGATATTATGAGGCATTAACCAAACTGCCTTCTGTGACTGCCAAGAGGTGTGTTACAGTAGCCCAAAAATATCATGCTCACAGATTTTCTGAAGTTAATGAGACATTTCCAGGAATGGTAAATACATGGTGTTAAAATGGGTGTGCCTCTTATGGGAAAATGCCAAGTCATTTCATGTTTATTCAGGCATAACAAGCTCTTCAAAATGAGCATAATTTAAAAGGTGAATAGTGCAAAGAAGGCTAACATTCAACCAATTTTCCTTAAGAAAGAAAAGATTAAATTGAACAAAAAATGAATTAAGAGGTTTACAAGTCAACAAGTCAACCATCAGATTGTAGCCTCTGCTCACTATATTCTCATCATCCCCTGCCATGAAGTTTTTGAAAAAATGTCCCGAAGGCAGGGAACAAAGCGAGCAGAACTGATTACAGCCACACTCACCGCCTTGCTGTCTAAACTCTGTTTGGCTTCCTAATGAGCTCACTAAAAACCTAATTCATCTCCCATAACCCTTCTCAGCCCTCCTTGAAATTCACCATTATGGAAATTACAGATGAAACATTTACAGGCTCTGTTCAAATTACTGCTTCTTCAACAGGCAGGTCCCTGACCCTCACAATGAGCACAATAGAGGTATGTCCGGCATGAAACCACTCAGGCCACAGGCTTTAGAATAAAGAGGCTCAGGAAGGTTAAGACTTTTTCTCATGGTGATAATGATTTCCGCATTAATGCTTTCAGTACCATGAATATGGGAATTCTGTGGGTTTGACAGTATATCAAACACAAACTATAATTCAGAAGGGGAGAAATGAGTTGTACTGATGACAAATAGCTGAAATAGGCTAATGTGAATTCCCAGCCTGTTCATGAGGAAACTCCCTCAGTTCCTCATTACATGAAGTCAAAATGATCCTCACGGCACCTAGCCTGTAACTGGAAGATTACTGAATTGATAGATCCTTAGTTTAAAATGCAGCTGTTTTATTCTGCTTTAGTAATTAATTCTTTTTCCAATACCTTATTGATTAAGCGTAGACCCTGATAAAGTTCAAACTGAGAAGAATCTCTAGTGGCTTCCTTAGTTGCTCAAGAGAGTCAATGAAAACTTCCTACAATTCCACCTGCCTCCTCAGAGTGCTGATCCAATGAACAGAACAGTTTTTTTCTCATAAATTAGTCAGGCCATGTGGAGCTGTATTAGCTGATCGCTGCTTTTGTCTCTCTACTTGCTGACTTGCTTTTCACTTTTGCTGTCCTTTGTGCTGTCGCACACAAAGTCGGAGTGCAGCTGCCATTCTGAACCCAAACCAAGGTAAAAGAACAATTCATACAAACTACATTTCTCCCCATTTCATACAGCTGCAGCTCCCTGAGCTGCACAACACTCAATAAGGCCTCCTGAGACCCAACTAGCTGAGAAATCAGAACTGAAGCATGCAGGCATATTTTGGGACTAAGGTTAAAAAAGAAATTGTAACCTGTTTTATTCAAGACTACTCTACCTTTCAGAATGGAATATTTGCGACTGTCTTTTCACAAGTTATCAACAATATCACTTAAGTTGTTTTTTTTTTAAAAAAAAAAAGTGCCATGAATGCTTGCAAACAGTAATCGCAACACCCATGACAACAAAAGGGCAATCAATGTGTGTTGACCAACAGACAGCCAGAGGTGGCCTTTGAATAAACATTATAACATTTTACAATGAGAGGCACTGCCAACATGCTGGCATGTTTAAAGAATCACACAGGACCAATACTAGTGAACGGGAAGGATGATAACATTTTTCAGAGTATAGGATATGTAATTTAATTGTTACTGCTTTTCTTTTTGCAAAGATCAGTGCTACAATAGTGCTTTTAGAGCAATGGTTCACAGACTAACACATAAAACGAAAAAAGAAGAGCCCTGCTCAGGGATCAGTTTGCATAAGTGTTTTTCCTACAACAGACAGACATGGTGAGGTATTTCTGTTGCTCTTTTAAGGGGTTCAAAGAACACACATGGGATGGAGTGTGAAGCAGGCGTGAGATCTTGCATGCCACTCCACCTCCAACATCCCTTTTCCCACAAGCTCCATTCCCAGCCTTCCTGCACAGGTTTTTTATATGGCCGAACTAGAATAGAATTCTCCCTATAATGAGGAATTCTCCCAGCCTGCTATAATTCCCCTTCCCACCCTGCCACACACACCTCACTTAGATTTTATTTAAGCTTCCATTGGTGCCAATGGTAGTTTTTTTTTTAAAAAAAAAAGCCTAATTGTGGGGGTGGGAAAGCTAGGAGTGGATGGAGCAGAAATAAAGAGGAGATAGAGAAAAATAGGGAGGAAATGGAATGGAAAGTAGGGTGTGTGAAATAGGGAGAGAAGGGGGGGGCTCCATGTTTGGCCTGGGCTCTATTTCTCTTGTAATGCCGGCCCCCCACAAAGGGTTTCCACAGGGAATGTAGTCCTAGCTGAAAAAGAATTCCCATGCCAGATGTAAATACTGAGGCCTGGTTCTGATCTCACAGATGTTGGTTTCCTGTCAGTATCACCCTGGCTTCTTTTATTTCCTGATTTACAGTGGTCTCAATCAGAACTTTTTTTCACTTACGCTTTATGATTCTGTTTACTTCTGGCATAACAAGTCTGTGCTGAAATGGAAAAGTAAATTAGGAAAGTGCCTGAGCCTCTGTGAGCTTATTCAGTACTGCCTAGAACAGGCCTGATAGCTGCATTCCCCCACCTTCAGAGCATTCTTTTCTAGGTCAAAAAGTCATCATCACAGATGTCTCCAGCAGACACTCGGTTGTCAAAAGGTTGTACCATGTGATACTTGCAGTTGCTCTTAACAATGCACTATTCTCCATTGAGGTACATAAAACTTTACATTTACAGACAATGTCCTTGTAAGGCAGGTGGAACCTAACTTGTTTTCAAAGACATTCTGTTATCAAAACAATGTATGAACAAGTATGGGGAAAACTTAAGTAAAACCCTTCCAAACCCAAAAGTTGTTATATAATATCATATTTATTGTTTTTCTCCCCTAGTTGTCCACATTAATGGTTTATAGGCTTCTATTCTATAGATCCCACATACTCCAGAGAATCTAACAATAAAATAGTTGGGAAACAGTCCCTTTTCTTTCTTTCTTTTAAAAAGGAAAACTGCAAGCAATTAAGCTTTAAGAATTAATCACTTTCGTGCTCGCTTTGGCAGTATATACACTAAAATTGGAACGATACAGAGAAGATTAGGAAGAATTAATCACTTTCCTTCCCCAACCCCTCAAAATATATAACAAGACATCATGTACAATGGAGAGGATTACAAAGTGCTGTGCCAGTTGTTTTGATTCAATTTGATTGATTGACTTGTGTTTTATGATGTATTTTAACCTTTGTACGCCACTGTGAGGACCTTTGGACAAAAAAAAAGTGGTATATAAATAAAATTTTGCTAACTTACCACAGTAACACGATAGCTTTCTGTTGCTAAGTTATCCATTATGATGTCTGAGTTAACATAATAAAATCATAGAACTGTAGAGTTCAAAGGGACCCTGAGGGTCACCTAGCCCAAGCACCTATAAATATGACAGTAGAACTTTATTATGTTCTTTTGTTTTTATGTGAGCTTTCTATATTGCCGAAAACACATCTAAGAGCTACCACATACAGGGGACAATCAGGGCTGGTACTAGGGTTTTTTGCGCCCTAGGCGAGATCACCTTCTGGCGCGCCCTCCCCCCATTAATAAAAAATAAAAAAATAAAATAGAAAAATAGAAAATAGAAAAAATAAAAATAAAAATAGGAAGATAAATAAAAAGTAGAACAAATAAAAACAAACAATAAAAATAAAATAAAAACCAGCTGAGAGGCGCGGCGAGGTGGCCCCAGGCTTGCGCTCCCTGCACACCTCTGGAGCTTCGTGCAGGGAGCACAAGCCTGGGGCCGCCTCCACTGAACAGCAGAGAGGCGCGGCGAGGTGGCCCCAGGCTCGCGCTTCCCACGCGCCTCCGGAGCTTCATGCGGGGAGCGCGGGCCTGGTGCCGCCTCCACTGCGCCTGTCAGCTGTTGAGCGGCTTCTGGCCGCTCTCCAGAGGCACGTGCGCGCCTCAGGAGAGCGGCCTGAAGCCGCTCAACAGCTGACAGGCGCAGTGGAGGCGGCACTGGGGACAGCGGCGGGCAGGCTGGCCAGCGCCCCCTCCATTTTTGCGCCCTAGGCAGCTGCCTAGTTCGCCTAAATGGACGCGCCGGCCCTGGGGACAATCTGGGATTGTTCTTTCCTAACGCCACTGAAATTAACAGGAGTTTCCATTATTTTGCAAAGCTACCATCCCTTTGCAAGGCAGTTTGCAAAGAAGTTCTTATATTAGCATTTCCCCCTAGAAGATATCCATTGAAGTTCTCTTTTAGTTAAGTGCTGTGATATAAAACAGAAACGGGTAGAATATACATGAAGAAAGATAACTGGATAAGCAGTATTCTAATTGCACACCTTAAAAGAATTGAAAGGAGCCATAAGATATAATGTAAAAGGCTCACATAAATACCCTCAGAAAGGTTGCTTATAATTTCAGATATGCTTTACCATTCATGTAAAATGCAGCATGTTTTCTTTTTGCAAATGTTATTTTTTTCCTTTCATTTAAAAAAACTACTCACCAAAGTATACTTACCAGGAAAAAGATTATCTGTGATTTTACATTTCATATTTCATACATTTTTACCTCTCTTGGATTAAAATGAATGAATGAACATGCACATCCTAAAAGCCATCTGTAGTTTCATTGGTTTAATCTCTGAACTTTAAAGACCTACATTTTATGAGATTTCCTTTGGGTAGGTATGTCAGTGTTCTAAAACACAGTTATGGACTGTTAAATTAAGCACATGTTCTGCACTGGCATTTAGTTCCAGCAGGTCATTTGGTGCCAGGCTTGGCAATTTAGTATCTACAGCCCTGCAACATATGTTTATGCCCTCTTCAAACACTGGGGATGAGTTGAAAACAATGTGCTGCATAAAAATGGCATTTATCTTCAGTTATGAAAAACTAGAGAGAGGTTATCAAAGGACAGAAATAATTTCTAGATCCAGATCTGGAGCAAAGTATCTGAAAATCACACAGGTAAGAGGCTGGTGTTGTCAGGCATAGAGATGATCACACCATCACCATCACACTGAACATGACAAAAATATTGATGAAACTCCTGCTATCTTATCCCAGGATAGGATTCACTGTCAAGGGTGTCAGTAAAATCTGAAAATATTATTTCACTGCGTGTTCCAAGCAATTTTTCTCAAAACCACTTGCTATCTCACAGTGCAGTTAGGGGAAAGGAGCTATTCTCTGACTAAATGCACATGCATCTACAAGACTATGGCCTTGGCCTTGGGCAAGTTAAGGCACTATGAAGGTAAAATCACTTGAATTCACAGTGAACTTGATGTCACTGTTAGTGCAGATTTGCAGGAGGTGCGTATAATACTATTTGGTTAGACTATTTGAAATCAATTTCAGTTGTTGAACAAGACAATTAAGGATGTCTGCCCAACCATAAGTATTTTCAGCCTTTGCCATCACAGTATAAAAGCTAGCCATTGGGGATGCTGAATGCTTCCTTGTGAGAGTGCAACAGGAGGTGGTGATGCATCTTTTCCATGGGAGGGTCTCCCTGGATTCCAGAGGTTTCTAACAAGTGCTGCTCGGTTGCAAACAGGCATTCTGCTTCAGACATCCTTGGAAAAAGTGAACCCACCTTAATCTGGCATCCTGCAAAGATGGAGGTACTATGGGTTGGTGGTTCCTGTATCCAGGAACTGGGTAGCCTGTCTATTGTGGATGGACCTGCATGCCATTGAAGGGAAAGGTATGTGGTCTGAGAGGAGTCCTAGATCCAGTGTTGTCACTGGAGGCCTAAGTGCAACTGCAGAATGGATTGCCTATTTCCAATTCAGCTGGTTCATGGACCATGGTAGACTTGCCACAGTTAATACCTGCTCTAAAAATATCCCAATTACATTACTGCAATGTGCTCTATGTTGAGCTACCCTTGAAGATAGTTCAGAAATGCAAGTAATGCAGGATGTGGCTGCCAGAGTTTTAAGCAGTTTGGCCATTTCCAGATTAAGATTTAATTTGGAAGATTAGATTTTCCAGTGACATATTTTATCATCTACACCTTTTCTGGTCTTATTTTCTATTAACTCCCAGCTACTGAACCTGACACTGATGTATAGCTTCCTTTTTTATCGAGTCTCCCATTTTCCCAAACTTATTGTTGTGTTCCTTAGATACTTTCTTAATCGTGTCCTTTGACATCAATTTTCATATCATCCTTCTAACTCGCTCCTTTTAACATAAATGAGGTGTTTCTGACTAAATAACCTCTAGTCCATGAAAGCTTATGGCACAATAAATTTGCTTGCCTTTGATACCACAAGACTCTCTTTTGCTGTTACATGGCTAACATGCTGTGCTCTGGAAATTGCTTTCCAACCACAGGATTGCATTAGTCTGCTCTGTTTCTAGTACCCGTTAGCTGGGAGACCTCTATGATATTCCTTCCTTTGGGCAACACTATGGATCATGCCAGAAGCCCTTTCCAGTACAGAACCGACCCTGTGCCAATTACGGGCCCAGGGCAGTCCCGAGCAGGTCGGGCGCCCTGGCGCTGAGATCGCTCTGGTGCCCTCGCAGTGCGCAGCATGGCTTGCCGCGCAGCACCCCGTCTGCCAGCCCTGCGCCCTGGCACCCCGCGCCACCGGGACTATACCTACAGCCGACCCTGGTATGACCGCAAAACATGGCTTTGCATCAATGCCGGAACAAAATCTTGTCTTCTGCCCATTTTTGGCTCTACTTCAGCTAAAGTGGACTCTTCAGATAACGCCAGTCTTTAGCTCCCCTAAGTAATCTATACCAAATGTAGTTTTCAAAGAGCATACTAGTTAAAGGCCTAATTAATTAAAAAGTGTTCCTGACTTTCAAACTCCAAATCTTCAATCTACTTTCCATTTATTGAAGACAATATTTGTTCTCTAGAAAATGCAAATTATTACATTAAAACATTCTTAATGAGTGCCAAACCATAGTTCAGATCCCAGTTTAATGCCAAGAAATAAAAATAAAAGTGGCAATAAAGAAATAGTAAAAGGTGGTACCTTTACCTTTAGATTGTAAAGAAGTCATGGGGCATTAATGATTTTCTCAAGGCAATGAACTGACACAATAAAAGCCACATTTATTAAATTTTACATGATTTTTGAACAAAGTACTTCTTATGCAAAATAGACTTTAGCCTTTGATATAGAAACATGAAATGAAAAAGTAAGTGAGAAAAGGTCAACATATCGTATAAACCAAAGCCCACTAAATTTTTGCACTTGTTCTATTGAAGTGGCTAACCTTTAGCCTGCTAAGTACATATACCCTTATTTAAGAAGCTTGTGGTTCACCCAACTACCGGTATAGCACAATACCACTAAAAAGTATATGTAATTCTGGGGTATTTGCTCTAGAAAGAAAGAACCAGAACAATTAATTACAGAGGAAAATAAACCTAAACTCTGTTCTTACCGTACACCAGTTCAAGAAACTGATACAAAATTCATTCAGTTATGCTATGGATTTCAGAAAGTTTCCAATAGCCTCCATAAAGGAGACCATAAAATGGTATATTGGGCAATAATTGAGAAATAAATTGGACTTATAAACAGAATGTACCTTGTTTATAATATTTATGGGAAATTTTAGGCTCTGACTCAATGCTATGAAGCTGTGGATTGAATGTTTGTGCAAGTTTCAAAACCATACACACAAATAATTTAAAGGGCTTCATTCCACAATAAAAATCCACGTATGATTCTGCTCAGCTAATTTCCAGTGAATCTTTATGTAAGAGATGTATGTTTAATATGATCCAATATTAGAAGTCTTCCAATTTAAGAAGTCTTCGATTAAGCAACTGAAGCCCTGGAGAAACTTAGAGAACAAGTCTGTGACTATGATTTACTATGAGGTAGACAGGGAGTAGGATTGCAGGTCAGATGGCTTCTCTAACATTAAGAGTTGAACAGAGGTCTAACTAATAATAATAATAATTTATTATTTCTACCCCGTCCATCTGGCTGGGTTTCCCCAGCCACTTTGGGCGGCTTCCAATGGAAGGTTAAAAATACATTGAAACATCAGTCATTAAAAACTTCCCTAAACAGATTACGTGATTTAAAGCCAGTACACAATAATAAATACACGCAGGGCAAGCAATAAACTGAAAAAGCTCCACTTTTCTTTTTTACCTGCAGGTGGAAAGAGAAGATGCAAAAGATCCCCTACGTTAGTCACCCCCAGCCTGGTGCCCTTCAGATGTTTTGGGTTACAATTCCTGTGCTTGCTGCAGCTCAGTCGAGTTGTAGTTTGAAGCATCTAGAGGGCACCAGTTTGGGGAAGCTTCTATAGGCAAACAGCCTTAAGCTTTCTACCTGAGCCACCACTGTCTATGCACTCATTGCAGACTCTTAAACAACAGAGAAAGAGGCATACAAGATCTGCACATGCCAAGCTGAGTAAAATCAATGTCAGAGTCTAAAAGACAGAACTACTCAAGTGCAAGGTCACTAAACCCTATAGCCCTGAGTCCAAAGAAATCCTACAGGAAAAGGAGAGAAAGAGGTTTCTAACAACATCCAGCAAATGCCCTTGGATGCATTGATACACAAAAGGGAATTCAAACATCAGTGCAGGATGGGATTTCCCTTGAATTGCATATATCAAACATGTTTGTTCAGGAGAAAATATTTGTTATACAAAAGCATGCATGCATAACGACAAATGAAATACTGTTGTGCATAATACACTAAAAACAGTATTCAACAGTGTTTTATTCTTGTGCAAAGTTTGCTCTTGTACTGGTGCCAAGATGTATGTGATCTTTCAGTACTGACTTCATAAATGCTGATTGAAAAGTCAAAATGATGGCCTTATTACTAAGGCTGCAAGGTTTAATAGATTTTAATCAATAGTATTAATTAACTACAGCTTCCAACAGTGAGGCCATATATTAATGGTTTGGGAGGAGATTAGAAAGCACATTTGTTTATATTTTGAAACCATTTTGAGAATGATGTTTCTGATTCAAATTTTAAATCAGTAGCAAAACAAAAATTAGGTGCCACTTTTGCTACAGTTATTCTGGCAACTCTATTCATTCTGTGCTTTATATGGTAAATAATTTGAAAGATTGTTGAAAACTGGCTTTGGCTGCATATAAATATATAGACAATAGGCTACAAAATATATTGTATTGTAATGGGAATTATAATGGTGATATTTAATAGTAAGCAGTATTTTATCTTAGTTGGGGAAACATATACACCTAAATATCATATTTGGTAAGATAATATCACTAGTGAGCTTTTAAAAACAGTCAGAACTTAAAATCATTGTGTAAATGCTCATGTGGGCATCCCAATCCACAACCCAATTAAATTGATTTAGTTGAATGTAAGTTTAAATCCAAGCACTTTCGATTAACAGAGTTATGCACTGGACTGAGAGCACTTGGGGATGCAATACCAATTATTGGATGCTGGTAACTATTTTAGAGCTACTGAGGTTACTACAACTGATAGACAAAGATAAGTAGTAATTAAGCCTTGTTTGAACTGTTGGTATTTATCCCAGTGTTGTATAAAGTGGCTTTGGTGACGTAAATACTCCCACATAAAAAACCAGCATTGTGTCAGTGGAATTATTGAACCTATTCATGTGTCACATGAGCACTTTTTCAATACAACAGTGCAGCTTGCAATATAGCTGTTGCTCAGTGTGGTTTACTGCACTGGAATGGCAAGCTGTGGGTTCGAATTCCCACTTAGCCATAAAGCTGACTGGGTAACACTTGGCCACTCATTCACACTGTCACCCTAATCTACCACTCTTGGATGGGTGGGTTTTTCTTAAATGTGTGCTAATCTCTAGAAATGCAGATGGCCGTGATGAATTTTGTAGTATTTCATGGTTGCTATTGCTCCACTCCTACTTACTGACTTCCTTTGTTACTATGGAGTGAAAACATTCACTCCACCTATCCCTCCATGCATCACTGCAGTATTAATCACTAGGAACATAGGAAGCTGACATGTGGGTGTTGTTTAGACATAACACAAATCTATGGTTTATTACAACATGCACAAGGCTCAAACTCAAGCAGTCCTCCCTCTTCAACTCAAGCACAAATGATCGTTTTTGTTTTTATTCGTAACTAATTTCAATTTGGGGCACTGTGGGTGCCTAGGGCTTGCCGATCAGAAGGTCGGCGTTTCGAATCCCCATGACGGGGTGAGCTCCCGTTGTTCAGTCCCAGCTCCTGCCAACCTGTCAAAGTGCAAGTAGATAAATAGGTACCGCTCCGGCGGGAAGGTAAATGACGTTTCTGAGCGCTGCTCTGGTTCGCCAGAAACAGCTTAGTCATGCTGGCCACATGACCCAGAAGCTGTACGCTGGCTCCCTTGGCCAGTAAAGCGAGATAAGCGCCACAACCCCAGGGGCCCCTTTACCTTTAATTTCAACTTAGCATTATGCCTGAACCTGGACAAACTGTGGTTCATTGAGTGAATGTTAAAGCATACTTTATGAAGTTTGTTTGCCTCAATAGATTAATAGCAGTTTAGGGTTCAAATGTAATACTAAACTGGAGTTAATTAGAAAAGGAAGCAAAATCTCGAGGATAAGAGGGAGTTGCTATAGGCTCATTCTCATAACTCTAAATTATGTTTTAGTATTACATCTGAACAAAGCCACTCAACAGAACAGTGGTCCATTTAGCTCAGTATTAGTGATCTCCAGATGCTGTTGGACTACATCTCCCATTATCCCATGCTACTTGAGGCTGATGGGAGCTGTAGTCCAGCAATATCTAGAGAGCACCATGTTGGCTATTCCTAGTCTACACTGACTGTCAGCAACTTTCAAAGGTTAAGACGGGAATCTTTTCCATCCATACCTGTAGATCCCACATACTGAACCTGGGAACTTTTGCATGCAAAGCAGATTTGCTGCCACTTCACTGTAGTCCTCCCCCAACGTGCCCATCCAATGAAAAATAGGGGGGGGGAGTTGGAGAACATTCATGCATTTTACTAACAAAAATAATTGCTATGGAAACCCTAAGGGGGGGGTCCTAGAATTCGGCATCCAAGTTGCTCACTGGGGCAAGATGGCTTGAGCATATTACACTGATCCTGGCCTGACTGCACTGGCTGCCAATTAGCTTCTAGGCTCGATTCAAAGAGCCTAGAAAGCTTTAAATGGTTCAGGATCGCAGTACCTCAAGGACTGCCTCTCCTCATATAAACCAACCCGGACTCTGCGTTCATCATCTGAGGCCCTTCTTTGTGTGCCTCCTCCACATAAAGTCCGGAGGCTGGAGACATGAGAACGGGCCTTTTCCGTAGTTACTCCCCATTTGTGGAATGCTCTCCCCAGGGAGGTTCAGCTGGCACCTTCATTATACACCTTTAGGCGCCAGGCAAAAACGTTCCTCTTCAACCAGGCCTTTGGCTGATTCATATTCTATAGCCTTTTAAATGAGTCTGTGGGAAGAGGGGTTATTGTTTTGTTGTTTTTGTTTTAATTATTTACTTGTGTTTTTATCTTGTACCACCCTGAGATCTTGCAGTGGGGGGTAGAATATAAATTTAATAAATAAAATAAAATAAATAACCAGTCCCTCACAACAAACGAAAAAGCAAACGTTACTTTAAGAAATATCGCAGTTTCTTTTGTGGGGCAACCTCAAATGCACCAAACCACATTATAACAGGCATAGGCAAACTTGGGCCTCCAGATATTGGGAATACAACAGGACCAATGGTCAGGGATGATGGGAGTTGTAGTCCCAAAACATCTGGAGGGCCAAGTTTGCCCATGCCTGATTTATAAGCCTCTTCAGAAAACGCCCTTCTCAGAATAGTCTGGCTGATGTTACTGGGCATGGCTAATTTAGGTTCATTCATTCATTTCAGTGGGTCTACTCTGAGTAGAAATTAATTGGCCATAGCCCCCAAGCATTTAAAGTGTATAAACAGCACTTGAAATTGTGAAACCAAGAAAAGTAAGAAAGACAAGACATCCCTTAGAAGGAAATTCCAACCATAGAACTCTATAGTTCTACATTCCCACACAATGTCAATAATCTCTGATTAGTACTGTGGATGACCATTCAACATGAGAAATGTGGAACAGCCTTCCCACATGTAAAAAGAACCCAACTTCTACCACATATAATAATGTGTGGCAGAAAGAAAATTATGCTCCCTTTGTACTGGTTCCAAAGTAACCACATGGTAGAAAACCTACCATAACCATAGTTGGTTGTCTGCATCACTCAGAATGCCCAGAATCCCAATAGCCATATTTTCATGTAAAAACACTTCTGAACATGTTCTTGGTATAGTTCTCTGGATTTTACCTTTAAAGCTTTACTTCGGTTTTCTAAAGCAGCTTTCGGAATGATAAAAAGCAGCTATTTGGAATGCCACTGCATTCAGGAGGTGGAACTCATCTGTATGGAGCATAAATGGAAGGCCCTATGCATATGTCTCTAGCATAATGTGATTCATGAAACAAACTGTGAAGCATTAACAAGTTTTGTAGCCGGGGGGGGGCTGCATTTGGACACTGTGTGGGCAATATAAACAATGTATAAAGCAATTCAGACATGCAAAGAAATGCAAATGGTTTTCAAAAATCAGCTCCCTCTGAAATGGGGATGCTGTATTGCCCAGGGTGGAATTGGAAGGGGAATAGCCTGAAAATGGCCTTGGCCAACACACTTTATCAGGGGCAGGACATGGTATAGGATAGACCAACAAGTTGTTCCTCCATGCTATGGATTTTAAAGAAGCACCCCTTGCAAAAGTGTACCCACTTACCCACCTACTCTTACTTTTAATAAATAGGTTTTCACTCAAGCCTTACTATGGATCAAAGCTGACTGCTAGAAAACAGGATCAGTTTAAACAGACATTCAAATGAGGCTCTATTTGGTGCTATGCAGTCTGTATCTGGTCACACTTAAGATGGAATCTGAATCTTTTCGGTGCTATGGAGATTTTAGGTTGCTTTTAGTACAGTGATTGCAACCTAATAACTGCGTAGCACCTAACCGAGATTCATTTGAATCTTAAGATTGAGACCAGATACAGATTCCATGCTTGCACTATCAGTTAATGTTCCCCTCCCCTTGTTCTGGAGAATGTGACAGCTTGTGCACTATTTTGTGACATTTTGGTTGGCCTAAAAAGATATTGTCTTAATATGGATTTTGATTCTTTTTTTCCTTGTGGGCCAACACAGCTACCTTTTGCAGAACAGAGTTGTTTAATTTTATCAGATAGAAGTAAGGTGCTGAATAGAATGATAGGAACAACAAAATTCTTGTATTACAATCTGCATCACTATCGTGCTGTTTTTCCTACTCCACAGAGCTGTCAAGTATTACATAGTCAATTAAATAGCAGCATGATAATGGAACGTAAGTTGCCCTATAATAGCCACAAGACCTCCAAGGCTTATATTGGTCCCACAGCTATATAGGTTGCTTTCATCTACCACATCATATTAGGGACATCTCGATTAATCTTCCTGATAATTTTAGACACATCTGTGTGTCATTCCTCTACTGTTTTCACCTGGTAAGAGCAAATAACAGCTGTCATGAACTGAGAAAAAACTGAAAGGTCAGAATATGTTGCTAATATTCTCTTTATCCACTTGTTTCCCCCTAATAATCTGTTAATTGATTTCTGAAAATAGATGCTCTCATGGCTAAAGTCAAAGCAGACAGTATTACTTCAGCAGAACAATAAACGATGCATTTACTTTTTATACATAGATGTTAAATCTGTGAATAAATTAGTAATGACTAACTTAAATCCATTTATTTCAATGGGTCTACTCTGAGCATGACTTAGTCAAACACCACTCCAAGTGTTTAAATTGAGAGGAAGAGTAAGTTGCTGTTGAGGGTTCCTATGAATTTCTTTATTGAAACAAGATCTTAAGATCTTTCACTTGTGTGATGTCTATTTCATTTCAATATTTCATTAGTTTCCAACCGTGTCTGTTCCCTGATTAATTTATGCTGCAGCTTTGGCATTTGGTGCAGCCCCTAATGATAATATACATATGTCCTGATTTACAGCATTTTTACCTTAACTCAGTCGTATAAATGAGTGCTTTGGAAATTACCTTGCTGATTGACTATAGACTTTCTGGTAATATCTGGTGGAAATCCTTAAATTTTCGAATATGACATAAGGTATGTCTAACTCAATAGCAACAAATCATGGCTTAAGGAGGACACGCACTGATCTCTGTGAGTGAAGGAAGAGCTAATTGGGAGTTAGTTTCAGTGTGATTATCAGCTTGTTTATGATAAGGGAGTAGTTTTTTGAATGGCACTGTAAATTCATCATTGATTGTGGTGTTAAAACAGAGTTTGTTTTTTTCTTATTTTGCTTGGTTGTGGGGATCTGTTTTTTTAAAGCAGATGACAGTGTCATGCTAGGATATGCTTAAGTCTCAAGAAACAGAACCAATTGCATCAGCCTGTTTTCAAATCTCACCTTTTCTTATGTCAGAAAGCATATGTTTCAAATGTTTACTGTTAGGAGAATGAACATTAGTAATTGTATCCCTGTCGTTAGGAACTTTAGACTGAATTGTGTCTATACTGCTGGAACGGACCAAGCTACAGAAACAGACATTTGCACATCCTGTTCATGATTATAGGCCATAAGGACCCAAAGATGGCATAGGCATTTGTGGACCATCTGAGTTCTTAGTCAGAAAAGGGGGGGAGAGAAAAGGGAGATAGAAAGGAAAAGAAAAGAAAAAGAATAACGTGAGCTGACTGTCGTGGGTCATGTTTTTTAATCCAGAGTATTGGACATGTAACACAGCAACAAGAGCTGATCATTTTGTTTAATCACCTTTTGGATCTTTGCCAGATGGTCTCTATTGAGAGCGCTGCAAACAGAGAGAGATGAACTGCGTCTAACATGCCACTAGAGCTTTCCCGTAAATGTCTGAGAACTGAATCCAACAAGAATTTAGTCTCGGAGCAGAAAGGGATACATTTAAAAACTATGTGCATTAACTATACTTTTCCCCATAGAATCCTCACTTGGCATGAATAATTTACCCACTCTTATGCTAATGGGATCATGAAAGTATCCCTCTGTCTTTAGTGCAGCTATTCTCAGCTTTCAGTAATTACCCCACCCAGTGAAAATAACATGGCTTCTGCATTTGAACGTCCTACTACTAATACCTGGCAATTAGAAAATCATGGTTGACAGTGGAGCAGTCCAAAAAGTGGACAGAGCCCAAGTAGCCTGAGGGAAGGGTCTTTTTTTCTTGGGGGGAGGGGGGGTTCCATTGTCAACATTTCTTTAGTTGCCTAGGATCAACATAATAAAAAAACTTCTCTCTGTCTCTGTGTCTGTCTCTCAATAGAACATTTCACAATTTATTAACAATTAATTTTATTAGGGGAGAAAGCTATAACTACAAGAGTTTGATGATTCTGTTAGCAAAATTTAAGATTTTAAAAATCTGCATAGCCTTCTTAAATATTGTAAATGGGTATTCAAACTTGCTAACTTTGTAGTTTGAAAATCAAATGAAGACTACCCTTGCATTGGAGTGGGGTTTAAGGTTAAAAAATAGTCCATTATAAAGGCCTAGTCTTTGACCTCTATCCACAACACTACATACTAGGTAGTTCACTGTGTAAAAATTATCAGGCTGAAACATCTGGGAAAGAAAGCTATGAAACAGCAGGGAACGTGGCTGGTTTATTGTTTATCTTTTGTTTATGAGGCAGTATTCAAGTTTAATTACTACTCTAAATTAAACTCTAACAGGCATCAGGAGACATCCCTTTACTCAGGCTAAGTTTTAAAAAATCCAGAGATACCAACACTAGACTTTTCAAATAATTCAATATATATAAGAAGATATTAGTCACACTCTAGCAATTCAGAAAAACATTACCACACCTCCATGTAAAGTTTCAGAATACTGAATTATGGATACATTCCTATTCTAACTGGTATATATATTACTGTAATTAGACAAGTGCAAAAGTGTCAAATAGTTTTGGACACATGGGGCAGATTAAACATGTCAGAAGATGCGCCTTGTATTTAAAAACAAAAATGCATGTGATAACACCAAAGATCCTACTAATTGCCCTCTCTTTGCTAATATTGTTCAATTATTTCCTTTGAGAAGCCATGTGGAGAAGCCAGGGGGAAAGAAAGTTCTTTGTGTCCTTTATACTAACAGTAAGCGACCAGTTTAGGATGAACTTAGCTGTAGGAAAAATACAAAGTTTAAAAGCAACTTGCAAAAGATTATTCCAGATGGCATCTGTCATATCGTATTTAAAGGGGCGGGGGTTGTGTGTATGTTTTTAAGCAAAACTCCCACTACTATGAAAACATTTCATTTCATAGAGAGATTTCATAGGCTGCATTAGAACACAACATATTTAGAACACATAGTCACTATAAAATAATAACTTGGAATGATTTTCAAAATATATTTTATGTTATATTATTTTAAAGAACCCATCATTTGCAAGGGTGGGTGGAAACTAATGGAGTAAGATGTAAGTCTTAAAATGTATTATAATATTTTAAGAGCTCACTCACCTCTAAGCTTTAAATTCAATAAAAGATGAGAATCTGCAGTTTTCACCAGTATAATGACTAGAAAACTGTACAATAAATAAAAGAGATTTACTATGAAATTGTAGCCCCGTTGACTGGTGTGGTTAATAGAAAGGGACATAATACAATCACAAAAATATTTTTTTTTAATCCAGCAGGTATTTTTTTTCAATATAGGAGGGTAAAAAGCAAAGGGAGATGGGTGGATAATAAACTGTTAGCTTCTTTAGCTCAGTTTGATCTGGCTGTTTAATGGTTAATACACATGCATTGTGTGTAGTGTGAGCTCAGCAGTTACTGGGCCAACTGTCTCAGTATTTCTGGGAATTCTGCCTATTCACAGTGCAGAGATGGTTCAATTGCTGCAAAATGTACAAAATGAATTTTACAAAAATGAATTGCAAGGGAAGCCCCATTACAATGATTTTACAGCAAAGATGTCAACATCAATTTTTCTCTCATGCATAACTAATGATTAAAACAGCATATTCCATTTGCTTAAGACAATTTATTTCATATTGGCACATCAAAAAATATTGAAATAAAGTCATCCCTGTCCTTTTTTATTCATTCCTGCTGAACCCACACTATTGTTAAAACTAGAATAATAATAATAATAACAACAATAAAACAAGCTTGGCAAGTAATGCTTAAACCAAAGGTTTCATCAATATCCTTCAATTTGTCAACATCTCAATGACAGCAACAGGAGGGAAGTGCATGTTTTTGTGTGTGCTTTAAAACATGGGGAGGCCTTTCTCTTAAAATAGCTCCCATCCACCATGCTAACAGAGATTATTCTTGCACATCATTGATAAGCAAAGATCTAAAAACTTAAACAGGAGAAATGAATTTACAAAACCTGCTTAACTGCTGTATCTAATCCTGCTGAAAAATAAGACATTTGGCCTGATGTAGCAAAAGTGTTCTGCGTGCAGAAGGAGGTTTTCTGCAATGGATCTCCTTGCTGGCTGAGGTGTGCGCCCACAAAAGGCTTCTGTGTTGATGAAGCACCTAGACCAAGGCACCCAGTGCCAGTTGCTGGCTGAGCTCCATACATGCATCCACTAATATGGTGGCAGCAGTATCAGCTTTGAAAGGACTATCATCTGTTTTGTGAGGGAAAAGAACTGTATCCAATCCTGCTTCCCTGTCTCCTACATACACACCCAGCATGGCCAACAAGTGATCAGCCCGATCACACCTGACCATCCTGATGATTTAAGTAGAATGAAAATTTGTAGAACTCCTTTAAATCATATTGCATATTGTTAATGGGAAAATTTAATTAGAATTCATGTAGCTACCACCAAACATTTATTCTTAAGTCATTTTGACTCAGTAAACTGCTCTGAGGTTTCGCTAAAATTGAGCGGTAGATATGTTAAATAAAAATACATCAACTTTTTGGCCTCCACTTTCGTTCAACAAAACTTCCATTTTCCATCAAGAAAACTCTAGCTGTTCTGAATGGGAAAGTAAAAGAGCTTGAACATATATGTTAGAGCTTTACATGTGCCCAATTTGCATAACAGTATTAAGTTTCTGATTTTTTAAAAAGTGAATATAAAAAAATCTGTAAAATTTTAAGGTGGCTGTTGTTTGGATTCCTCCTCCCCCCCCCACTGTATCAGTATTGACTCCCGCACCAGATTTGAACAATTCTCATTATATGCCCACTGTGTTAATGCTGCTTGCATGATCAAGAAAAGAAAATTTCTATTAAATTTTTTAATGCCAATTCCATTTTTAAAATTAACACAACTCAACTTTTTTCAGTATAAATTAGCTCAAATATGTAGCATAGGATAAACATGTGTGATTTCATTGAATATATGTGCTGACTTTGCCCTGGAACAATTAATGAATTTTTCGCATAGAAAACTACATCAGAATATAAAAAAAAGTATTTCAAAGGCGGTTTTAGATATTCACTGATACAAATGTGTGGTTATAACCCTTTCACACACTAACCTCTCCTTAATAACACAAGTATGCTTATTCAGGGTGATCAGAAATTAGCTGCTTTAATTTTCAGATCAAATTTTCTTCTGCTTTAAGGTTCATGCTCCCAAGTCTAAGCCAATGGGACAGGTGTCAGGGACATTTCCATGGATAAGGAAAATCATGAGAGTGAATCTCATAATTCTCCAAGGTTCCTAGGGTTGTATCCAGCGCTGTGTCAATAATTTTATGCTTGTGCAACAGAATTCCCCCCCTCTCCTCCCTGTGTGCACCCCCAAAATTTGTTCCAGATTTTGAGGGTGTGTAGGGGGTTGCAAGGGGCAAGAGAAGGAGAGGAAGTTTCATTGTGCACACAAATGTACATTACAAAATGGAACTGCAGCTTTTGATACATCCAAGCGTAAGAGATTCAAATGCATATAATGGGTGAAATGTCTCAGTTGCCAGTCCTCATGGTAACTGATAACTACTACAGTACTTTGATTCATGTGGCTAGTTTCTCCTTTTTTCTTCCTCTGTTCACTTATAATCCTAGCCTTGGATATCTGTACCTGTCCCACATCACTCTTATGCCATAATAAGTTCCACAATACAAGTAATTGTTTTTGCTGTAAGAGACTAACCTGGCTACCTTTCTGGAAATTTATAGAAAAATTGGCTCTTACCTATTTATAGTTGCAGGCAACTACTGGACAGTAAATGTGTGTTAGGGTTTCCTCTATGCATCAAAAGTGATCTAGCAATTTCAGTTGCACTCAGGTGCATAGCTGTCAAGTTTTCCCTTTTCTCGCGAGGAAGCCTATTCAGCATAAGGGCATTTCCCTTTTAAAAAAGGGGGAGAACTAGACAGCTATGCTCAGGTGGCACAGTAATCCATGCCCAGATGTCCATATTGGCTGTACATACTTAAACCAACTTTTGCATATGACTTTCCATTGCAGAATCAGGTTAACTCCTTGCTTTGCCAATATGTACAAGCTCTGTGTGCATTGCTTCAAGGCTGATGCCTTCTGTTGCAGAACACAAGGAGAATAACTAGCTACATTTAGATGGATGTTAAAGAGAGAGTTTGTTAAGCCTTTTAAGAGCCAAATGTCTCTTGGGATCAGGCCTTCTGGGTATAAAACTAGCATGATAGGCCATTCATAAAACCCATGTCTCATTAAGTATAAGACAAGTATTCCTTGGTGGTTTTGTATAGGCCACATGGTTTAAAATGTTAAATGTTTGTAGGATTATACATGGAAAGTATAATATCAAATTCACTATCTGAAATACCCTATAAAGAGATAATAAAAGATTGAAAAGTCAATGAAAAGTGTATCTGTTACTATGGTTATTGAACATCACAAGTTGTTAGCAGTTTAAAGCAGTGGTTTATCAGTGGTTTTTTTACTTTATTTTATATAGAAGAAGGAAAATGCAGCACTCCAAAAGACACAGAGATCCTTTCTTCCAGACAAATGGCTGGATGATAAAACTGCACATACTTCTAACGTGCTGATTAGAGTTTTACATATATACTTTCTGGCAAAACCCAGAGTCTTCTTTCTCTACTCCCCACCTCTCGGACCCTTTTCTGCTATCTCTCTTGCCATAACTCAGCTAACCCAACAGAACCAGTCAGTTTTAAATTTCAGTTGGGACCCCTGTGACCTGTTAATGAATCTACAGAGAGGAGGAAAAACTCACAGTGTTGAGTTATGCCTAGTGTTGCTAGCTGACTTGGAGTCAGAAATGCTTGAAGCGTTAACGTAATTGCAAGAATGTGAAAAATGAAGCGTTGGGCTCCTGAGCAAAGTGAAAGGTCAAAGCAAGCCTTACACAAAACAAGTCTCTGGAAGATGGCCTCATTACACCATTAAATCGGCTTCTTTCCCTTCTTTCCCTTCTTTTGTAAAATGTTTTAGTGTTTCATTTCTATTAATAGAGTTAGGTAACCCTTCCTGGCTTTAAATACATACATACATTCATACAAACAACAGCAAAAGAATACCAAGAATATCTACTTTTTCTTCTTTGACTGAATATTTTCTGACACAATATGCTTCAGTGAATCTCAGCCACAATTAAGGTAGCAATTGCTTTGGAGCAGTCTGATAATCAAGAATAGTACAAGATATAGTACAGTTTGGTTTTCTCTTGTACAACCAAGATGACATGCTAAAAACAACACTGAGCCCAGCTAATATAATTAGGATTATCTTTCACTGAACACTGCCCAAAGGGTTTAACTCTTTCAATGCCAGAGTTTCAACTCGATAACTTTTTTCTTTTTCTTTTTTACTTCATCAGTCCTTTTTAATGCTATCATGGTGCTAGCCCTTCTCCCGGCTGTAAAATCCCGTTCTTCTTCTTAGAGTGTTATGGATCAAAGCCTGTAGGTTTACCCACTCTAGAAAGAACAATAATTTAGGCAGCAGTCTTTGATGCACTCTGCAACAAGACGATCTAAAGCCAAGTATGAACAGTGCTGAAGTAGAAATGTAGGAGGACCAACCCTTTCAAAGTTTTCCCACTTTTATCTTCCATTAGCCAACCCTCGGCAGAAGGCTGATTCAGCAAACATAAATGTTACTGGCTTCTCTTCCTCGCATTCCATTAAGTTGTTATAATGGGAATACAACAAAAAATTATTTTGCTAAGCTTGTATACGGCGCTATTTTTTCCAGAAAAAGAGGTGACAGAACTCACCATGAATGTCCCACTTGTTTTCTTATAATGGCAATGGTGCCCACCTGAGAAGTGCTGGTGAGTTCTGGCTGAAAAAAATCTCTCCTCATATATAAAGATTGAGATGAAGAAGTGAAAGATAGAAAATAACTTAGAGCCTACAGTGAAAGAGATGAAGTGAGAGCATCCAGGGATGTGGGTGTGTGGGTTTGTAAGAGAGGAAGAAAATATTCAGATATTATTCTTCTGTGTTTGCAGCTTTAAGACACACACACTGAAGCTGGAAAACAGTGCCTGAAAATTCACATCTTTGCAATGCAACAGCAGTCAGAATTCTTTTTACACATGCTGGCAAGCCTCTTCAAAACTAGTGTGCAAATCATATGTGTCATGTGAAGTGAAATAATGCTGGGATGAGATAAAGAGACTAAGATGTGGACTACTTACACATGTTCACCAGTGGGATGCTAATGGAATTTTACATATGCCTCCATCTCAGGGAAATTTTTACTGACGTAGTGGCATCCTTAAGGGACCAGCAGCTATGGAAAACTTGCTACTATGGAACAAGGTTAGGGAAGCAGATGGTAGCATGAGAGGAGTACATTGCTGATGGAAAAACACAAAATATACACAGAGCTAAGAATGAAGAAACCCAGTTCTTTAATTCCCATGTTAAACAGATGAGCAGGGAAACAATAAGAAAGGACAAGTAGTTCTTGCATGCCTACAAGATTGTGTTCAAGGAAATCATAATCCTAGACAGGAACAATATCAATACACCTCCCTTCACAACACAGCCTAAAGTTGGGCTGACGGGCTCAGGGATAGGAGGGAGGATTTGAAAGTATAGCCTAGAAGTATCAACTTCCCCAGGCTCCCATATTGTCTCAAAAGATTCACTTCAGTTGCTCAGGGGAATATTTCCTGCGGGTTTTTCAGATATTGCACCCTCCAAAGGAAATGATAAAGGCAAACACAACAGAAGGGTTCTTTCAGAGTTTTCATTCTCTTGCTGGCATTTCCTGAGAAGGGAAGGAGATTGTGACCAGCAAGGCTTTTGCATAGACTCCTGCCCAAGCACAGTGTGAGTGCCAACTTATGGGGTGCAAACTGTTCACCAGAATGTGAGTACACACTTGGGAAACAAGCCTTTCAGAACAATGTGTGTCAGACATATAGAAAATATTGGTCTACTAAATGAAGCAGTAGTGAAGGTGATTTACTGATCAAGAAAAAGCACACGGATTGGCTAAAGAATCGGTTTGTGAACATAATGTAAATATTGTTGAGCTATCTATGAGTCTAACCTTTGAGGCCTGTGACAGCTGCCCAGAGTGGTTGGGGAAATCCAACCAGATGCACAGGGTATAAATAATAAAATTATTTATTTATTTATTTATTTATTATTATTATTATTATTTTAAAGAGACAACATCAAGTTCTCCAATCTACTTCTGAGCAGTAGATATTTCCTATCTTTACAGTTTCCTGGTCCCTATGTACCATAACACATCATGGAATTAATGTATGTGCCTTTCTGTGGAAGGATATATATTCATGACTAAGAATTGAAGGGATCCACATTGCTACGGCTATGAAGATGCACAGGTTTAGTGTGCACTGCACCAGAATTAAAATCATGTTGACTTTCTAACCCTTGCACAAGGCATGCATTTGTGAAAGATAGTTTTAGTTATTAATGATCACAGAACTGGCTATTTTCATTCTTTCAGGATAGGACTTTATGTTATATGTTTTGTTCACCACTAACTAATTATTAAATAAGAAGATTACATTTTTTACTTTTCTGGTTGCAGGTCTGAAAAGACTTTCAGTAACAAGTATAGGAACTTGTTCAGGCACTTAATCTAGCTGCATCCCAAACTCCATGAAAGTATGAAATAATAATGAAGGAACTAGAAATAAATATCATACATGAACTGGAATCAGAAGAGCCCTTTGAGATTAATTTAAGCGCTTGCCCACAGCCCATAAGCTTCTTATTTCCCACTCCATGGCAGGAAGGTTTTTTGTGAGGCTGAACTTTGTTTCTGGCACAGATTTTGAAGCTATGTAGGAGCCTACTGTTGGAAGGAGAGGGTTCAGAAGCCCCCTCTATACATGTAAACTGGAACACAAAGTTCTTTGGACCAGTTCTTTGTGTTTATATCCCACTTTCCCTACCAGCAACCCCTTGTTGTGAAATGAAATCTGGGACCTGGCTTCAAAGTGTAGCACAATGGATGACCCAGAAGAATGCCAAAATAATATGCAGTGTTCCAGACCACCAGCTTCCATATTTCCCAAAAGAAGATGTATGGCAGGCATCCCCAAACTGCGGCCCTCCAGATGTTTTGGCCTACAACTCCCATGATCCCTAGCTAACAGGACCAGTGGTCAGGGAAGATGGGAATTGTAGTCCAAAACATCTGGAGGGCCGAAGTTTGGGGATGCCTGATGTATGGGGACTCAATACTAGTATTTAGGTAGAGGCATAGGCATAGCCTAGATCAGGCATCCCCAAACTTCGGCCCTCCAGATGTTTTGGACTACAATTCTCATCTTCCCCAACCACTGGTCCTGTTAGGTAGGGATAATGGGAGTTGTAAGCCAAAAATCTGGAGGGCTGCAGTTTGGGGATGCCTGGCCTAGATCAAGTAAAACAGCTCCTTGGTCCCCTAAGGGGTCAAAATGGGCTCTGCCCAGGAATCCCACAGAGCATCATATAACACTGGTGTTAAAGGATATACATTGGCTCCCAGTACGTTTCTGAGCACAATTCAAAATGTTGGTTCCAAACTTTAAAGCCCTAAACGGCTTTGGGCCTGTATACCTGAAGGAGTGTCTCTACCTCCATCGTTCAGGCCAGACACCAAGGTCCAGGTCCAAGGGCCTTCTGGCAGTTCCCTCACTGCGAGAAGTGAGGTTACAGGGAAACAGGCAGAGGGCCTTCTCGATAGTCGTACCCATGCTGTGGAATGCCCTCCCATCAGATGTCAAGGAAATAAACAACTACAGTATTTGACTTTTAGAAGACATCTGAAGGCAGCCCCGTTTTGGGAAGTTTTTAATGTTGATGTTTTATCGTGTTTTTAATATTCTGTTGGGAGCTGCCCAGAGTGGTTAGGGCAACCCAGTCTGATGGGCAGCATACAAATAATATTACTACCTACTACTGCTACTCAGGGTACAAGTCTACAGCACAAATAAGCTTACTGCACTTTTAAGTCTTCATTAAAACAATGGAATTATACTTCATGCTAGGGTGCCTACACAGGAACTTTCCATGCATTATATAGCAGCAAACACATGTTTTGCCATTGAATAAACACTCAGAAGGCAGCTGTACCAGACTTAGCTCTCTTATACGTACACTTTAACAACAAATAAGTTTGCAAACATGTTTTTGTCATATTCACATATTATATTTTTATGCACACATTCTTAAAAAACAAAAATCTTACCCGTATAGCAAAAAGAAATAAAGAAATATTATGGCTATGCAACAGAATGCCACCTCCCTCTTCTCTCCCCATGTACCCCATGCTCCCCAAATCTGTTCTGGTGCTTCTCCCAACCCTCTGGAACAGATTTGGAAAAGACATGGGGTACATGTGCGGAAAGGAGTGGGGGAAAGTTCTGTTGTGGAAGCACAAGGTCTTACAATAACAGACCAAGTGCACTGGACACCAAAAGAATCTCATTTCAACCATACAGTGGTACCGCGACTTAGGAACAACTCGACAACCGGATTTTTTCGACTTACGAATGGGGCAAATGGCCGCACGCTTACAAATTTCTCGACATCTGAACGGAAACCACGGCGGTTTTAGATAGGGCTTTTTCGACTTGCAAATTTTTAGATGGGGTTGATTCGACTTACGAATTTTTCTGTTTCCAATGCATTCGTTCCTATGGGAAATCGCGTTTCCAATGGCGCTTTTCGACTTACGAATTTTTCGACCTATGAATTTTTCGACCTACGAATTTTTCAACCTACAAAGGTTCCTTCAGAATGGATTAAATTCGTAAATTGAGGCACCACTGTACTTAGGGAGGAACTGCACAAGAGTTGGGAGTTTCAGGAGGATAGGAACCTGTTTATACAAAAGTCTTCATCAACCTGATGCCCTCCAGAATACTTCACCTATATGCATTAGGATTCTAACTCATTTACGCATTAGCAAAATAGAGGAAATGCAGAATCAAAAAAAGAGGATGCAGCTTTGAATAAAATCTACATATATATGCTAATATATATGTTTACATGCAAACTTAGAAATAACTGCTATAATTTAATAGAAATACAATGCATCTAATCATGGTGGGGAAGACTGTGACCAGGTCAGCTTTGTGCCTGCTCAGTCTGTTGTCCAGGTGCTAACATTTCCCTTCCTGTGGTTCTTTATATTAGACTGGACAGCCCTTGAAGTAGGACACAGGGTCATGCTACTTCCTGCAGTGCTCTTTGTACCAAAAAAGATGTTATGCGTTCCATCCATGGAACTCCCACCCTATGTGTAGTTAATCTCTGTGAACTTTCCCACAATTGTGCCCCAGCTCTTCAACGGAGAGGTAAATAAGCACAGAACATGTAGTAGTTGTACTGAAGGAGCACTTATTCCTAAAGAAGCCAGCAGAGCTATTAATCTTATGTAATGATCATGGAGTTTGCTGCCATTAGAAAAATATGCATAAATCAATCATAAGCTTGTCCCTTACAACCAGTCATGAACTACCTATATTACCTTCAGTAAAAGCATCTGAAATCTGAATCTTTTGAATAAAGGATTAATCACAGTTGTACTCATATAAGGGACAACCGTGCCTCATCTCCAAACCTCTGAGATTTTGGTCTTCATAGGCCAGTGCAACCGTCTTCCCTATTATTCTTGATTTAAGAAAATCTACAGCACTTTAAAATGAGACAGTAAGGATAAAAACTGTTTTGTAATATAATATAAATGTATGTCAAAACTGGAAGGCTGTGGAAAACTCATTTTAAAATGTTTACATCAAAAGCAGTTACTCCTCAGGTCTCAGTCTGAAGTTTAATGAACTTTGGGGGGGGGGGCGGAATACCCAGTTATGCAGAATGAGTGGCACTGGATTCAATGGGATTAACAGCCCTATCTTAATTGTGCTCCCTTGAAATTAAATTCTACTGATCAGGGAGTAGCATACAATTGATTTTAGTAAAATTTGCTTCAAGCTAATATGTTTAATTCTAGGTTGTAAATATTGCGTACAACTGGACACAACTACTGTTTTGTCTGAATTCTAATGCTGAAATAAAACCCCTTTCCATTTATTTCAACCAGATTTTTTTAATGCAGTGGGATAGATGGCAATCCACAAGCCACTCATGCAGAAGTGTAACTATTAACTTGTGACTACTCTGGAAGAAATTGTGATACGGATTGCAGCCCGGCAATGATTACATGTGATTTTGCTTTTTAGCAAGTTAAGAATTTATGTTTGTTTCTTTTGTGGCTTAAATGCATTTCAACTAGCTATTGAAGCCTCCTTTTAGCTGACAGTACAAATTAAATTTTCTGTTTAGAGACCAGTACGAATTGCTCCATCACAGCTGGGGTGCATGTCTGCCATGATATTTACTTACACCACACAAAAATAAACTGTAGATAACCAAATTTGTAAAGGAATTGGCAGAACTAATCAAT